>NW_024070190.1:7235170-7288059 GCF_014754425.2 Oryx dammah | reverse complement strand
TCCAAGGAGTAAGCGTCTTACTCCAAGGAGTAAGCAGTCACCATCTGCAGGGATTTTGGAGCCCCCCAAAAATAAAGTCTGAAACTGTTTCCACCTTTTCTCCATCTATTTCCCATGAAGTGATGGCACCAGATGCCATGATCTTCATTTCCTGATGTTGATCTTTAAGCCAGCATTTTCACTCTCCTCTTTCCCTTTCATCAAGAGGCTTTTTAGCTCCTCTTCACTTTCTGCCATAAGGGTGGTGTCATCTGCATATCTGAGGTGATTGATATTTCTCCCGGCAATCTTGATTCCAGCTTGTGCTTCTTCCAGCCCAGCGTTTCTCATGATGTACTCTGCATAGAAGTTAAATAAGCAGGGTGACAATATACAGCCTTCACGTACTTAGTATGTGTCAAATGAATGGATGGAGGCCAGTGTCTTGGTTCATTCTTTGCTTGTCTTCAGTTACAGCACTATTTCCCTAACTGGCCCCTCCGCTTTTTACTTCCTTTCAGTCTGTTGTCTATATCACCACTGTGTGACATCTCTAAAATATGACTTTTAAAGATTTGTAGATAATTTAATGTGTATTTCTGAAAAGATATTTTAAAAAGTCATAACCACTATTCCATTATCATAGCTAAAAATTTCACAATTATTCTTTGACTTTTTAAATTTTATTTTTTGGCCTCACTGTGCAGCATTCAGGATCTTTAGTTCCCTGACCAGAGATTGAAGCTGTGCCTCCTTCAGTGAGCTCGTGGAATCCTAACCACTGGTCCAGGGAATTCCCCTTTCCATTTTTCCCCCAAATAAATTGATTTTATAATAGCCTTACTGGAGACAATTATTCTTGAATATCATCAGCTATCTAGTCAGCATTCAAATGTTCAATTTTCTCATAATTTATTTTGAAAATTATTTACAGTTCGTAAGAGTTCAGGTTCCAAATAATGTTCATACATTGCAATTAGTTGACATCTCTTACATTTCCTTTAATCTTTTTTTTTTCCCCCTTCCATCTCTTTCTTTTTTATCTGTTGAAGAAACTGACTTGTTGAAGTGGGAGTTGGATCTAGTGATCATTCCTCAAGAGATGATGCTTTTCTCTTGGGCTCCCTATTGTTAGGGTTCTAAGTTTGTCATCACACGTGTTCCTTCCTGCCTCTGTGGGTTTGTGTGTTTCTGCTTCCTGGGCAGAGAATGATGCCCCTGTTGCCTGTTTCCTTTCCCTTTTCTCTGTCACCTTGATCCCCCTCTCTTTTCGTTCCCTTCCCATCCTTAGTAAAAGTACACAGTCATGTGATGTGAGCTAACTAGAGTTAAGCAAGGTTTTTTTTTTTAATGCATTAAATTATCAAAATGGAGAGTAAAGTAAAATCATATTCTGAGAGTCTGGTACATAAACCCTTAGGTTCTTCTCTTCACCAAAATAGGAAAGCTAAATTGGGTAGAAGCATTGACCTAATGAGCATCTGTGTACAGTTAAAAAAAATTTTTTTTAAAGAAGTTTACTAAGTTCTTGTTAATGTCATGTTTTTCTCCTAGATCTCATATTTTGGATTCTGGCTATGTTATAATGAACAGCACTTTGACGTCGGACGTCATTGGTCGGAGAGTTGAAGTTAACGGGGAGCATGCGACAGTGCGTTTTTTTGGCATTGTCCCTCCTGTGGCAGGTAATTTATGGCTTTGTGTGCGCGTGTTTATTTTGTAGTTGTTTCCGGTAGGTGTCTCAGTAGAGGTCTATAGTACCAATTTGAGGATCATCCAAGTTATAGATGCTCTGATACAGGTTTACTTCAGGGACAATATCCTGTGGTATCCATGACTTAATTTGATTATACACTTATCTAATTATTTAATGTTACTATTTTATATTAAGTCAGTCTTAAAACATCTTCAGTGTAAACTTTAAACCATAACAAAACTTGAATTCCCATAATCCTAAGCTCAAAAATGCAGTAATATTTTTGAAATTTCTGTTATCATTAATTCATGTGTATGTGTAATTCAAATTGATCTGAATACAATTTTGTGTTACCATTTTTCACTTATGATTTGGTATATATCTAGGTTTCTATAGCATTATTTTATTTATATTTCCTTTTTATTGAGACATAATTAACATATTAGTTTCAGGTGTACAATATAATGATTCAGTATTTGTATATGTTGCCTCTTGGCCACCTATAGGTCCTCTTTGCAAATATTTTCTCCCAGTTTGTGTGTTGACATTTCATTTTGTTTATTGTCTCCTTTGCTGTACAAAAGCTTTTGAGTTTAAGTAGGTCCCATTTGTTTATTTTTGTTTTTATTCCCATTATTCTGGGAGACAGATTGAGAAAAGATATTGCTGCAGTTTATGTTGGAGAGTGTTCTGCTTATGTTTTCCTCTAGGAATTTTATAGTACCCGGTCTCACATTTAGATCTTTAATGCATTTTGAGTTTATATTTATGTATGATGTTAAAGAATAATCTAATTTCACTTTTTTTACATATAGCTGTCCATTTTTGCCAGCACCATTTGTTGAAGAGACTGTCTTTCCAACATTGCGTGTTCTTGCCTTCTTTGTTATAGATTAATTGACCATAGGTCCATGGGTTTATTTCTGGACTGCCTATCCTGTTCCATTGATCTATATTTCTGTTTTTGTGCCAGTACCATACTGTTTTGATGACTGTAGCTTTGTAGTATAGTCTGAAATCAAGGAGCCTGGTTCCTCCAGTTCTGTTTTTCTTTCTCAAGATTGCTTTTGCTCTTTGGTATCTTTTGTGTCTCCATACAGATTTTAAGATTATTTTCTAGTTCTGTGGAAAATACCAGTGGTAATTTGGTAGGGATTGCATTGAATCTGTAGATTGCCTTGGGTTATATGGTCATGTTGACAATATTGAGTCTTCCAATCCATGAATATGGTTTCCATCGGTTGTGTCTTCTTCAGTTTCTTTCATCAGCATCTTACAGTTTTCAGAGTATAGATCTTTTATCCCCTTAGGTTTATTCCTTGGTATTTTATTCTTTGTGATAAGATGGTAAGTGAAATTGTTTCTTGAATTTCTCTTTCTGATCTGTCATTGTTACTGTATAGCAGTGGATTTACTTGTATTTGGCTTGTGAGATCTCAGGTCCCTGACCAGGGACTGAACCCTAGCCATGGCAGTGAAAGCCCAAAGTCCTAACCACAAGGCCACTAGAGCACTCCTTTACTTATATTTCTTAATGGTTATATTTAGTATAGTACATAGTTTGTTTAATCATTCCTCCTTTTTAGACATTAATTTCTAGTTGTTTTTTTACTTTTGTCAATGACAGCAGTGTGGTAGACTTATTTATATGTCTTAGTCAATCAGTCAACAAATATTTAAGTGCCTTCTATATATTAGTAGTTGGCTTAAATGTCTACAAGGTATTCAGTGGTGAATTTACACCAGAGGGTCTCAAAATATGGTCACTGAGGAGTATCAACATCACTTGGTTACCTGTTAGCAATGCACATTCTTGGGCCCCACCCCAGAACTGCTGAATCAGAAACTCTGGAGATGGGACCCAGCCATCTGCGTTTTAAGAAGCTCTCCAGGGCATTTTATTAGGTTCATGAAGGTTGAGAACCACTGAACTAGATAGTTATGAACTCTGCCTTCATGGACCTAAGATTTACCAGAAAATTTAGTATGGAGAGGGTTTCTTCTCTTGTTTTACTTGGATTATTGGTAAATTGAAAGAGAAAGTAACATTTAATCTTAAAGGCAGCTGATTAGCAACCTTCATGACTAATTGAGCAGCATTGTGTACCAGTTGCTCTTATATGCTCTCCACTTTGAACATTATTACAACTCTAAAGTTATAACAGCTCTAGAATAGAGACGTTATTTTTACAGATGAAGAGCCCGAGACTCAGGTTCTCAAAGCTTTCCTGTAAGAAGCTGGGATTTGAAACTGTGCGTTAGAGCCCATACCCTTTCTGTTCTATTGCTTCTCAAGACTATGAATAGTTTAAGATGCTTGACACATATTGCCAAGTTGCTGTCTGAAAGTATTGGATCAATGTCCAGTTCTTGGAAATTTCGAATGCCCTAGTTCTCTGGGAAGTAGACTGAGATGGAGATTCACATTTAGGAAGTTTACTATTCAAAAAGTGTATTAGGTAGTCCTCTTAGAATTGATAGTAGTGCAAGGGAAGGGAAGGGAGCTGGATTGGGCAGAGGGAGAAGTTGGGCCATGATTATTCCAGTCTTTTATTTATTTTTAATTTTTGTTTATTTTTGGCCGTGATGGGTCTTCACCGCTTCACATGGGCTTTCTCTAGTTGCAGCAAGCGCGGGCGATACCCTGTATTGTGTTGCGTGGCTTCTCGTTGCGATGGCTTCTCTTATTGCAGAGCAGGGACTCTAGGCAAGCGGGCTTCAGTAGTTGTGGCCGTAGGCCCTGGAGCGGGCTCAGTAGTTGAGGCGCATGAGCTCAGTGACTCCATGGGATGTGGAATCTTCCTGGACCAGGGATCAAGCCCGTGTCTCCTGTATTGTCAGACGGATTCTTATCCACTGAGCCAGGAGAGTCCAGGTGCCATGATTATTCTAAGTAAAGGATTTATCTGATCTTGTGGGGGAACTCTGAAGATAGGATGGCCCTTCAGAGTCTTTCATAGTTGAGATGTGATGATCTATCACTGGGTTGTGGCTGCCTTAGGAAGATGTGTGCTCTGGGCCAAGGTGTTTTTTTCCAGTGGAGACAATCCTAAAGGAGGGCCTGCAGCTGAGTGCCAACTGCCAAAAGCCAGTACTGCCAGCACCCAGGGGGAACTCATTCCAGTTTCTAAAGGCAGATTGGGGTGGCACCTCACAAATACAGTAAGTTAGGTGGAAGCTATTTAATGGTACTTTAACAATATGAAGGGATGTACATTATTTTCACTTATTAAGTTGCCTGTGAGTTTGACACTTTCTTCATGTATGTATTATCAGGCATTTTTCCCCCAGAAAATTATAATTCTGCCAAGAGGGAGCTTCTGTGTGTTTACTTTTTATTAATTATATCATTGTATGCAGCATTCTTTCCATTACTTGAATTGGTGCTTCTTTTGGATTTCTTGTAGAACTCATCTCTGGGATAGGTACAAAGATGCAGAGAAACGGAACAGAGATTTAGTACTTACTGCTTATTTCACTGGATGTGGCTGTAGGGCTGTTGTGACAACTCAATGAGTTAAAAGCTTAAAAGCAGTTAGACCAGTTACTGGTGTTTGCTGAGCACCTGGACTAGCCACACTTAGCCCTCTGAGTGCTTACTAGGTGTTCAGTTCATTTGTTGAATGACGGAACGATCTCTCATCCAGTGATGTCGACAGTATCCTCCCTGTTTTCTGGATGAGGACATTGAGGCACAGAAAGGTTAAGTAGACCTGAGCTCACCTGGTTAGGAATTCATGAGGAATTATTTTGACTCTTAACCCTTGAAGTGAAAGTGTTACTTGCTCAGTCGTGTCCTACTCTTTGGGACCCCATGGACTCTAGCCCTCCAGGCTCCTCTGGTCCACAGAATTCTCCAGGCAAGCATACTGGAGTGGGTTGCCATTTCCTACGCCAGGAGATCTTCCTGACCCAAGGATCAAACCCAGGTCTCCCGCATTGCAAGCAGATTCTTTATCATCTAAGCCACTGGGAAGCCCTCCCTGTGCTGACTAACATGTGAAAGAAACACAAAGGCAGGGCGTACTTGGAGCTGTGAAGGGAGGTGTCAGTTCAGGGAAGGAATGAACCATGGAGTGGGAACTTGATCTGCGGCTCTGTGCTACTGATTTCTGGGCTCTGCTGTTTTAGGGCTTTATTTGTTTTATCTGCTTTAGGGTTGCAGTGGGCAGAACTGTGAGCTCAGATTCCAACACTCTACACCTGGTTCCCCAGGTGGTGGCAGGGCCGGGAACTCCCGCAGAGGATCTGGGCAGGGTCTCGAGAGCGACCTGGGCTGATTGCTGAAGCAGCTCAGCCCCATCTGCCTCAGCTGATCCTTGGTTCCTCCCCAGGCCTCTCCTTCAGGCTTGTTGGGGAGCCGGGGCGGCCTTCATGAATCCTGTTACCATGGAGTCCAGTTAAGTCCAAGGGGGTGGCTCCCACTGGTATCCGCAGGTAAGATCTCCGGGTGGCCATGCCTGCATCTGGTTGTCATTTGGGGGAATAATCACTGTTCACAAAAAAGAGCTTCACTCCTTTGCTTCAGTCCATCTCCTGGTAAAGACACAGAATCTGAACATTTAACAAATGGTGGCTCCATAATTTAGAGGAAGAGCCAGGAGGCACCCAGACCCATGGAAGGAGGGCGACAAAGCTGAGGGGTCCCTTCCTCAGTCCACGCGTATGCTCCCCGCCTGCTCGGTCAGGCCGCTTTCTCTGGGGCACTGATTTTGTTCAGCTTGCCACTGAAACAGGAGCTGAGGGAGGTCAGTTGTCTGCAGCTGGTAGATGGAGATGTCTTTGCCTTCTTTTCTTGGGAGAGTCCAGCTTCAGTATTGAGGACGGATGAGGAGGAAGAGGGTGGGGGGAAACAAGACTGCTCAGGAGCCAGGGACGTGCTCTCTCCTCAACTCTGGAACCCAGAAGTGTAACGAGGCCCCTGGAAGACCCCCGTGTTCGGCATGGGGAGTGACCCTGTAGCCCTGTGTGGGGGCCTGGAGGCCCTGATTCCTCTAGCCCCTCATGCCAGGGGACTGGGAGTGACGCCCTTAACCCCTCCCTTCACCTCAGTGCGAACAGCCAGCTGTACCCTTCTCTCAAGCTAAGAGTGAGCTCCCTGACCACCCACTTGGGGAGGAATTCATCCCAGCCCCTCTGTGCACTCCCCAGGGTGGTCGTGATGCTCAGAGGGCCACCTCGCAGGCAGCCTTTATTAAACTGTGAAACTCCACAAACCCACTTCACCTCAAGAAAGCAGAGGCTGACACCTTGGGCATCTCACAGATACTGCAAAGTAGAGTACGTGGGCCTCGTGGGGAGTGTCGGATCTTGTGGGACATTCTGGAAGCCTTGCTGCTGTGTTTTCTGTCTTGTTTCTTAGTATATATTAACATAATATGTGACCATGGTAACAATAGAGGACACAAAGCCTTATGATGAGAGCAGCTGTGTCAGCTGTGGGTGTTTCTTGACTCATTGGTGTGTTTTCTTGGTTAATCTTGCTTAGTTTGAGGTCACAGTGATTCTTCAGTGATGAGACGTTTTCTTCTAAGATACCTTTGATAATTTAACCCTTGCATATTACCTGCTCCCCCCCCCCCCACCGTGATCCTTTTGGTTAGATATTGGATTTCCTGAATTGATTCTCTATTTTTTTCCTTACCATTTGTTTGTTGAAAAAATTGTCCTGTAAAATTTCCCATATTCTGAATTTTTTAGATTGCATCCCCACAAAGTCATTAATATTTAGTTCTTCTGTGCCATACATTCCCTGTAGGTTGGTAGTTACATATAGCTTGATCAGATTCAGGTTTGATATTTTATTTTTTGTACAGATATTTATGTTTTTAGTTGCTAAGTCATGTCTGACTCTTTGAGACCCCATGGAGCCCAAGAAAATAAAATCTATCACTGTTTCCACTGTTTCTTCATCTATTTGTCATGAAGTGATGGGACCAGATGCCATGATCTTAAATTTCTGAATGTTGAGTTTTAAGCCAGCTTTGTTACTCTCCTCTTTCACCCTCATCAAGAAGCTCTTTAGTTTTTCCTCACTTTCTGCCATTAGAGTGGTATCATCTGCATATCTGAGGTTCTTGATGTTTTTCCCGGTAATCTTGTGATTCATCCAGCCTGACATTTTGCATGGTGTACTCCATAAACAGAGTAACAATATATACAGCCTTGTTGTACTCCTTTCCCAATTTTGAACCAGTCAGTTGTTCCATGTCCAGTTCTAACTGTTGTTTTTTGACCTGTATACAGGTTTCTCAGGAGACAGGTAAAGTGGTCTGGTATTCCCATTTCTTTAAGAATTTTCCACAGTTGTGATCCACACAGTCAAAGGCTTTAGTGTAGGCAATGAAGCAGATGTTTTTCTGGAATTCTCTTGCTTTCTCTATGAGCCAACTAATGTTGACAATTTGATCTCTGGTTCCTCTGCCTTTTCTAAATTCAGCTTAAACATCTGGAAGTTCTTGGTTCACGTACTGCTGAAGCCGTGTGAAATGAGCTCAGTTGTTTGGTGGTTTCAGCATTCTTTGGCACTGCTTTTCTTTGGGATTGGAATGAAAGCTGACTTTTTCCATTCCTGTGGCCACTGCTGAACTTTGCTAACATTTGAGTGCAGCACTTTAACAGCATCATCCTTGAAGATTTTGAATAGCTTAACTGGAATTCCATCACCTCCACTAGCTTTGATCATAGTGATGCTTCCTAAGGCCCACTTGGCTTTGCACTCCAGAGTGTCCAGGCTTTAGGTGAGTGACCCCACCATTGTGGTTATCTGAGTCATTAAGACCTTTTCTGTATAGTTCTTCAGTGTATTCTTGCCATCTCTTCTTGATCTCTTCTGCTTTTATTAGGTCCTCACCATTTCTGTCCTTTTCTTGCCCATCCTTTCATGAAATGTTCCCTTGATGCTTCACTGTGCTTCTCTAAAACATAAACACATTTTCTTTAAAACTATGTATACTTTAAAATTTAATTTTGATTCATTTTATCATATTGGTGAATAGAGTTCTTTTAAACCAATAAGTCAGGTTATTGAAAAACTGTGTTCGAATTAACTTCTTGGTTTACAGTCCTTGAAGATACAAGGTGGAGTAGGTACATTCTTTAATATGGATAATCATTTAGTCCTTCAAAATTACATATAATATGATCTTTCAGGGCTTCCCTGGTGCCTCGGTTGGCAAAGAATCTGCCTGAAATGCGAGAGACCTGGGTTTGATCCCTGGGTTGGGAAGATACCTTGGAGGAGGGCATGGCAAACCACTTTAGTATTCTTGCCTGGAGAATCCCCATGGACAGAGGAGCCTAGCAGGCTGCAGTCCATGGGGTTGCAAAGAGTTGGACACAACTGAGCCGCTAAGCACACACACATGATCCTTCAACATTATAGGTCTTTTAATCTGCTGTTTATGCCATCAGAATTCTACCCTAGCTTTTTTCTTTTGTAAAAAAAGTTAATTTCATATTGAAATATAGTTGATTTACATTATGATGTTAATTTCAGGTATATGGCAAAGTCATTCAGTTATTCATATACATATATCAATTCTTTTTTAGATTCTTTCCCCATATAGGTTATTACAAACTATTGAGTAAAAGTTCCCTGCACTGTACAGTATCCTTGTTGATTATCTATTTTTTATATAGTTGTGTGCATATGTTAATCCCAGCCTCCTAATTTATCCCTCCCCACCCACCTTTCCCCTTGAGTAACCATAATTTGGTTTTCTAAGTCTGTGAATTTGTTTCTGTTTTGTTAATAAGTTCATTCCTATCATTTTTTTGTTTATTTTTTCTTTTTTAATAATTTTAAATTGGACGATAATTGCTCTGCAGTGTTGCGTTGGTTTCTGCGTGCAACAATGCAAATCAGCCGTGAGTATATATTGTATCCTCTTCTTCTGGAGCCTCCTTCCCATCCCCTCTTATCATTTTTTAGATTCCATATATATGCAATATCAGATGATATTTGTCTTTCTCTGACTTAAATTTACTTAGTATGATAAGATCTAGCCATGTTGCTATAAATGGCATTATTTCATTGTTTTTTATGGCTGAGGAATATTCCATTTATATATGTTCCATATTTTCTTTACCCATTCCTCTGTTGGTGGACATTTAGGTTGTTTCCTTGTCTTAGCTATTATAAATACTCCTGCAGTGAATATTTGCATGTATGTATTTTTTTAAACAATTTTTCTGAATTAAAAATTTTTAATTTTATTTATTTGCTTTTGGCTGTGCTGGGCTTTCATTGCTGTGCTTGAGCTTTCTCTAGTTGCGGCAAGTGGGGGCTGCTCTCTAGCTGTGGTGTGAGGCTTCTCGCTGCAGTGGCCTCTCTCGTTGCAGAGCATGGGCTCTAGGACCCGAGGGCTGAGTAGTTGTGGTGCACGGGCTTAGTTGCCCTTTGGTATGTGAAATCTTCCCGGACCAGGGATCTAATCCTTGTCCCCTGCATTGTCAGGCAGATTCTTAAGCGCTGGACCACCAGGAAAGTCCTCATGTATCTTTTTGAATTATGGTTTTCTTCAGATATATGCCTGGGAGTGAGATTGCTGGATCATGTGGTAAAGCTCTATTTTGAGATCTTTTTAAAAATTTTTGTTTCTGGCTGCTTCATGGGGCTTGCAGGATCTTAGTTCCCCAACCAGGGATTGAACATGGGCCCCAGCGGTGAAAGTGCCCAGTCCTGACCACTGGATCATGAGGGAAATCTCTATTTTTACTTTTTCAAGGAAACTCCATACTGTTCTCTGTAGTGGCTGTACCAATTTACATTCCCATCAACAGTGTATGGAGTTCCTGAAAGGGAACAGGGTTCCCTTTTCTTTACACCCTCTCCAGCATTTGTTTGTAGACTTTTGTTTGACAATGGTTATTCTGACCACTGTGAGGTGATATATTATTGTAATTTTGGTTTGCATTTCTCTAATAACTAGCGGTGTCAAGCATCTTCTCGTGTGTCTGTTGGCTTTCTATATGTCATCTTTGGAGATGTGTCTATTAGATCATCTGCCCATTTTTCAATTGGATTGTTTGGGGGTTTTTGTTATTGAGTTGTATGAGCTGTTTGTATATTTTGGAAATTAAGCCCTTGTCAGTTGTATTGTTTGCAGGTAGCTCTGTGGATTTATTTCTGGGCTTTCTATCCTTTTCCATTGATCTGTGTTTGTGTTTTTGTGCCAGTACCATATTGTTTTATTATAGCTTTATAGTATAGTCGGATGTCAGGGAATCTGATTACTCCAGCTTTTTTTTTTTTTTTTTCCGACTCTTCAAAGTCTGTTGTGTTTCCATACAAATCTTAATAATTTAAAGACCAGAGCTAAATTAATACATCTTCTGTTACCCAAACATTATTGACTGGTGACATTTCAATATTCACTTGCATAACAAATGGCTGGCCACAGCCATTAGTTTCTGCAAAAATCCCCTAGTCAGTAACGTGTGAAGATTTTTTGTTCTAGATCTGCAAAAAATGCCATTAGTAGTTTAATAGGGGTTGCATTGAATCTGTGGATTACTTTGGATAGTACACTCATTTTGACAATATTGATTCTTCCAGTCCAGGAATGTGGTGTATGTTTCCATCTGTTTGAATCATCTTTGATTTCTTTCATCAGTCTCTTAACAGTTTTCAGAGTACAGGTTTTCTACCTCCTTAGGTAGGCTTTTTCCTAGGTATTTTGTTCTTTTTGATGCAATGATAAATGAGATTTTTCCTTACATTTCTCTTTCTGACCTTTCATTGTTAGTGTATAGAAATGCAGTAGATTTCTGTATATAATTTTGTATCCTGCAACTTTACCAGATTCATTGATGAGCTCTAGTAGTTTTCTGATAGCATCATTAGAATTTTCTTTGCATGGAATCATGTCATCTGCAAAGTGACAGTTTTACATCTTCTTTTCCAATTTGGATTCCTTTTGTTTCTTCTCTGATTGTTATGGCTAGGACTTCCAAAACTGCATTGAATAAAAGTGGTGAGAGTGGACATCTTTGTCTTGTTCCTGATCTTACAGGAAATGCTTTCCGATTTTCGCCATTGAGTATGTTGTTAGCTGTGGGTTTTTCATATGTGGCCTTTACTTTGTTGAGGTATGTTCCCTCTATTCACACTTTCTGGAGAGTTGTTCTCAGAAATAGATGTTGAATTTTGTCAGAAGCTGTTTTTGCATCTGTTGGGATGATAATATGGTTTTTGTTCTTCACTTTGTTAATGTGTATCACACTGGCTGACTAGGGGATATTGAAAAAGTTCTATCCCTGGAATAATTCCCGCTTGATCATGGTGTATGATCCTTTTAATATATTGTTAGATTCAGTTTAGTGGTATTTTGTTGAGGATTTTGCATCTACGTTCATCAGTGATACTGACCTGGTATTTTCTTTTCGTGTTTGTGATATCCTTGGTTTTGGTATCAGAGTGATGGTGGCCTCATAGAATGACTTTGGGAGTGTTCTTCCCCTGCCGTTTTTTGGAAGAGTTTCAGAAGGATAGATGTTAACTCTTCTCTAAATGTTTGCCAAAATTTGCCTGTGAAGCCATCTGGTCCTGGACTTTTTGTTTGTTGGGAGTTTTTTAAATTCATGGTTTCAATTTCAGTACTCGTGATTGATCTGTTCCTGTTTTCTATATCTTCGTGGTTCAGTCTTAGGAGATTGTTTCTTTTTTAAAAAATTTGTTAATTTATTTGGCTGCTCTGGGTCTTCATTGCTGCCTGTGGGTTTTCTCTGGTTGCAGAGAGCGAGAGCTGTTCTTCACTGTGGTGCATGAGCTTCTCATTGCAGTGGCGTCTCTTATTGTGGAACACAGGCTCTGGGGCACGTGGGTTTTAGTGGTTGTGGCACGTGGGCTCAGTAGTTGTGGTGCATGGGCCTAGTTGTTCCATAGCATGTGAGATCTTCCCTGACCGGGGAGTGATCCCATGTGCCCTGCATTGGCAGGTGGATTCTTCACCTCTGGACCATCAGAGAAGCCCTAGGTATTTTTTGGTTTCTTTGACATCTTCAGTGATCCATTGGTTAAGTAGCATGTTGTTGAGCCTCCACATTTTTGTGTTTTCTACAGATTTTGTAATTCTTCCTTGTAATTGAAGATTAGATTAGAATCTGCAGGCAATGTGGTCAGAAAAGATACTTGATATTATTTCAGTTTTGTTAAATTTACCAAGGCTTGCTTTGTGACCCAACATATGATTTACCCTAGTGAATATTCCACATGCACTTGAAAAAGCGTGCGTTCTGCTGCTTTAGGATGGAATGCTCTGTAAATACCAATTAAGTTCATCTGGTCTAATGTGTCACTTCAGGCATGTGTTTCCTTGTTGATTTTATGTCTCAATGATCTGTCAATTGATGTAAGTGGCGTGCTAAAATCACCCACTGTTATTGTGCTGCTGTTGATTTCCCCTTTCAGGTCTATTAACATCTGTTTTCTGCATTGAGGTGCTTCTGTGCTGTGTTCATCTATATTTACAATTGTTATGTCTTCTTGGGTTGGCTTCTTGATCATTTTGTAGTGTCCTTCTTTGACTCTTGTGACAGTCTTTGTTTTAAAGATGTTTTTTTCTGATAAGAATATTGCTACTCCAACTTTCTTTTGAACTTCATGTGCATGGAATACCTTCTTCCATCCCCTCACTTTCAGACTCTCTGTGCCCCTAATCTGAAGTGGGTCTCTTGTCGACAGCATATAGATGGGTCTTATTTTTGTATCCGTTCAGCCAGTCTGTGTCTTCTGGTTGGAGAAGTTAATCTATTTATATTTAAGGTAATTACCAATATGTGTGTTCTTCTTGCCATTTTGCTCATTGTCTTGGATGTGCTTTTGTAGGTCTTTTTTCTTTTTTTATTCTTTTGTTCTCTTATGATTTTATGACTGTCTTTAGTGTTGAGGTTGAACTCCTTTTTCTTTTTTCTATGTGTGTGTTTATATATGCGTGCGTGCATGCTCAGTCATGTCTGACTCTGTGTGACCCTATGGACTGTAATCTGCCAGGCTTCTCTGTCCATGGGATTTTCCAGGCAAGAATCCTGGAGTAGGTTGCCATCTCCTCCTTCAGGGGATCTTCCTGAACTTAGGGATCAAACCCAATTCTCCTGTGTCTCCTGCACTGCAGACAGATTCTTTACCACTGAGCCATCAGAGTAGCCCATGTATATATGTACACACATATGTTTATATATACATGTACATGTACACACATAGATGTACATATAATATATACATACTTTATGTATATATATAAATACTATATATTTAGAGTGCATTTCTGGTTTGTGGTTACCAGGAAGTTTTGATATAGTAGTTAGAGGTCTTTTAATCTACTGTTTATGTCATCAAAATTTTACACTAGCTTTTTTCTTGATTAACGTTAGACATGAGTTTCTTAGTATCCCGAATGCAGAGTTCCAAAGAATAGCAAGGAGAGATAAGAAAGCCTTCCTCAGTGGTCAGTGCAAAGAAATAGAGGAAAACAATAGAAGAGGAAAGACTAGAGATCTCTTCAAGAAAATTAGAGATACCAAGGGAACATTTCATGCAAAGATGGGCTCAATAAAGGTCAGAAGGTATGGTCAATAAAGGTATGGACCTGACAGAAGCAGAAGATATTAAGCAGAGGTGGCAAGAATACACAGAAGAACTACACAAAAAAGATCTTCATGACCCAGATAACCATGATGGTATGATCACTCACCTAGAGCCAGACATCCTGGAATGCGAAGTCAAGTGGGTCTTAGGAAGCATCACTACGAACAAAGCTAGTGGAGATGATGGAATTCCAGTGGAGCTATTTCAAATCCTGAAAGATGATGCTGTGAAAGTGCTGCACTCAGTATGCCAGCAAATGTGGAAACCTCAGCAGTGGCCACAGAACTGGAAAAGATCAGTTTTCATTCCAGTCCTAAAGAAAGGCAATGCCAAAGAATGCTCAAACTACTGCACAATTGCACTCATTTAATAAGCTAGCAAAGTAATGCTCACAATTCTCCAAGTGAGGCTTCAGCAGTACATGAACCAAGAACTTCCAGATATTCAACTGGATTTAGAAAAAGCAGAGGAACCAGAGATCAAATTGCCAACATCCATTGGGTCATAGAAAAAGCAAGAGCATTCCAAAAAAACATCTTCTGCTTTGTTGATTATTCCAACATCTTTGACTGTGTGGGTCACAACAAACTGGAAACTTCTGAAAGAGATGGGAATACCAGACCACCTGACCTGCCTCTTGAGAAATCTGTATGCAGGTCAGGAAGCAACAGTTAGAACTGGACATGGATCAACAGACTGGTTCCAAATTAGGAAAGGAGTACGTCAAGGCTGTATATTGTCAACCCTGCTTATTTAACTTATATGCAGAGTACATTATGAGAAATGCTAGGCTGGATGAAGCACAAGCTGGAATCAAGGTTGCTGGGAGAAATATCAGTAACCTCAGATACACAGATGACACCGCCATTATAGCAGAAACTGAAGAGGAACTAAAGAGACTTTGATGAAAGTGAAAGAGGAGAGTAGAAAAGCTTAAAGCTCAACATTCGGAAAACGAAGATCATGGCATCCGGTCCCATCACTTCTTGGCAAATAGATGGGGAAACAATGGAAACAGTGACAGACTTTATTTTCTTGGGCTCCAAAATCACTGCAGATGGTGACTGCAGCCATGAAATTAAAAGATGCTATGATAAACCTAGAAAGAAAGATAGTGAAGTTGCTCAGTCATGTCCGACTCTTTGCGACCCCATGGACTGCAGCCTACCAGGCTCCTCCGTCCATGAAATTCTCCAGGCAACAATACTGGAGTGGGTTGCCATTTCCTTCTCCAGGGGATCTTCCCGACCCAGGGATCAAACCCAGGTCTCCCACATTGCAGGCAGACGCTTTAACATGATAAACCTAGACAGAGTATTAAAAAGCAGAGACATTACTTTGCCAACAAAGGTCCATCTAGTCAAGGCTATGTTTTTTCCAGTTGTCATGTATGGATGTGAGAGTTGGACTGGAAAGAAAGCTGAGTGCTGAAGAATTAATGCTTTTAAACTGTGGTGCTGGAGAAAACTCTTGAGGGTCCCTTGGACTGCAAGGAGATCAAACTAGTCAATCCTAAACGAAATCCGTCCTAAATATTTATTGAAAAGACTGATGTTGAAGCTGAAACTCCAATACTTTGGCCATCTGATGCAAAGAACTGACTACTTGGAAAAGACCCTGATGCTGGGAAAGATTGAAGGCAGGAGGAGAAGGGGATGACAGAGAATGAGATGGTTGGATGGCATCACTGACTTGATGGACATGAGTTTTAGCAAGCTCCAGGAGTTGGTGATGGACAGGGAAGCCTGGCATGCTGTAGTCCAATGGATCGCAGAGTCAGACACAACTGAGTAACTGAAGTGACTGACTGATTGTTGTTACAATGAATTAGGAAAAAGACCTTTTTAAAATGTTCTTAGAACACTTACTTTTCATCTATAGGAAAATAATAATATGTTGTTTTTTGTTAGAGCATAATACTTTGCAGTCATCAGTGTGATGAATATAAAAATCTGTGATTACTGGCCCTCAATGACAGAAAATGTGCTCTTTGTTTGACTAAACTGTCACCCTTATCAACCATGTGTTGTAGGACTAGTAACAGATAAATAGAATACCTGTCGTTCGGTTTATTATAAGAGACTTCAGTTTGGAATCACTTCATTTCACTGTAGAAAGAAGTCTAGCCAAGGTAACATGTCTAGCAAGGGGAGTCTAACGCAGCGTTCCTGGGGTCTTGTTAGAAATGTGAATTCTCAGTTTGGACATGAAGAGATTCTCATTCACTATTTCAGAGTTAAGTTCCAGGACTCATCACTCGAAATGTGCTCCCTAGATGATTCTGGTGTCCCATTTTGAGATTAAGTTTTTATTCCTTTGGTTGCACCAGGAAGCCACCAGAAAGCAAAATAAAACCATCTGAGCCCTTACAAAACCAAGCTTTTTATCGTGGACTTCAGTTGAGGCTTGAATTAAGAAATAGCCACTTCTGAAACACCAGTGAATATGTTATAAAGGTGCTATCACGTGTGATGTGTTCTTCATTATGTTAATGCCCCTTATACAAACAAACACTCTGTGACAAATTATTGTTAGCTCAGGGAATGGGGGAAAACGGAGATGGTTTTACTACTGAACAAGAGGATTGCATTTTTTTCTTTTTGCTGCAAGGAAAAAAGCTACTTAACTACTACTTTTTCAATTATTCTCTCCTATCCTCTTTTAATGCTTCTTATCCACCCTCCTTCAGCTTTTTGTTGTTGTTGTTGTTAGTGATTTTTGATCTTTCAGTGTCCAGTTTTGTTTCTTCCAGTTTTGTTTTTTTGAATTAAAAAAAATATTATTGAATTATAGTTGATTTACAATGTTGTGTTTATTTTCTGCTCTACAGAAAAGTGATTCAGCTTTACATATATATATTCTTTTTAATTTTTTTCTATTATGGCTTAATTATCACAGGATATTGAACATGGTTCTCCATTCTATACAGTAAGACCTTGTTGTTTATCCATCTCACATATGATAGTTTGCAGCTGCTCATACCAAACTTCTAATCCTTCCCTACCTGCCTCCCCCACACCTGGCAACTGCAAGTCTGTTCTCTTCATCTGTGAGTTTTTGTTCTCTAGATATGTTCGTTTGTATCATATTGTAGCTTCCACATATAAGTGATGTCATATGGTATTTGTCTTTCTCTGATTTACTTTGCTTAGTATGATAATCTCTAGATTCATCCACGTTGCTACAGATGGCGTTATTTCATTCTTTGTAATGGCTGAGTAATATTTCATTGTGTACATATACTATCTCTTTATCCATCCATCTGTTGATGGACATTTAGGTTGCTTCTTTATCTTGGCTATTGTAAATAGTGCTGCTGTGAACATAGGGGTCATGTATCTTTTTGAATTAAGAGTGTTTTTAATTCTTTAATTCTTGTCTGGATACATGTCTAGGAGTGGGATTGCTGGGTCATATGTTAGCTCTATTTTTAATTTTTTGAGGAACGTCCATATTGTTTTCCGTAGTAGCTGCACCAGTGTACATTCCCACCAACAGTGTAGGAGGGCTCCCCTTTCCCCACACCCTCTCCAGTATTTGATATTTGTAGACTTTTTAATGGTTGTCGTTCTGACTGGTGTGAAATGGTACCTCATTGTAGCTTTGATTCGCATTTCTCTAATAATTAGCAATGATGTGCGTCTTTTATGCACCTGTTGCCCGTCTGTTATGGCTTCTTTTCTCCATGCTTATAAGTTTCTCTGGAGAAGCAGGATGAAGTTCGAGTTCTTTACCATGTTGCAGCCTCTCTTGACACAGTTGGGTGTAATCTCTCTTTAGTCAGTTTCTGTTGGCTGTTGTTTTTCTTGGTTTCCCGTCATAGACTCTTGTCTTTTTCTGTGCTTAGTTGTTTTTCTTTGAGTGCCAGATATCTGTTGTGAAGAATTGTAATTTGAGCTTTGCAGTGGTGGTGTCTTCTTCCACAGAGGACTAAAGTGGACTCTGGCCGATGCAGAAGGTCCACAGCAACCCCAGATCACTTGTGACTGTTGGAAGTTAACCTTCAGTCGCTGCAGGGGTTAGTCTGTTTAGGTTGGTTCCTTCTTGCTCTTAGGTTGAAAGCATTTCAAGCCCCAGAACAAAACCTAGAGAGTTTCTTGCAACCTCCACCTTCCTTGGGAGACTCTAGTTTTCGTTATTTCTCTCTTATTCCTTCAAAAGTGAAAGTGAAAGTTAGTCACACAGTCATGTCCGACTCTTTGCGATCATGGGCTGTAGCCTGCCTGGCTCCTCTGTCCATGGAATTCTCCAGCAAGAATACTGGAGCGGGTTGTCATTTCCTTCTCTAGGGAATCTTTCCAACCCAGGGATCAAACCCGGATCTCCTGCATTGCAGGCAGATTCTTTACCAGCTGAGCCACTAGGGAAGCCTTAGTCCCTCAAAAGCTCTATCCAAAGCTTTAGCTTTTTAGCTTTTCAGCCTTTTCTGCCAGAGTCAGCAGATGCCCAAAGGAAAAAAGTTGCTCTAAGGCTTCGCTTAACTCTGGGTTTCCCTTTTCTCTCAGATTTTGGCCTTGTAATTCTTCAGTGCCTTTTTAGCTCTCTGGTGGTTTAAAAGATATATATATATGTGTGTGTGTATATTTTAAATTGTGGTAAGTTATACATAACTGAACTTAACATTTTAGTCACCTTTAATTGTATAGTTCAGTGATTTTAAGTAGAATAATGTTGTACAGTCATCATCACCATTCATCTCCAGAACCCTCTTCATTTTACAGAAGTGAAACCCTGTAGCCATTAAGCAGTATCTTCCTGTTCTACCCTCCCCTCAGCTCCTGCCGAACACCATTCCACTTTCTGTTTCTATGAATTTGAGTATTCTAGGCATCTCATATAGGTGGCCCCAGACTTCGTCTCTGCTGTGACTGAACCGCACACACAGTTGGGTTTCCAGGGCAGAGGCCCGGGACACCCCACTGAACCTGGAGTGCCGAGTCCTGCCTCCCCACCCCACCCCCCATTCAGCTGCCTTTGTCGGGGGAGGTGCTGGGGGTGGGATGAGGGCCTATCTGGTGGCCGGGGATGCCTTCCCCATCACGGCCCAGGAAACGGAGCCAGTTCTCAGACCCCTCACTCCCCATTGCCTGGCGGGTTGTGGAAGTAGAAACACTCTAAGTTAGAAAGCCTGACAGATTCCGTGGTTTGGGGCAGGGGCTCTGGGGTTGGGGGCTGCAGGGGTTCCAGGAAGAGACTGGGGACCCGTCCCATTGACCACCCTGATTCTACACCATGTCCCCTCTTCTCTGTGTATGACCTCGAGACTTGGTCGACTAGCTTCCTTTCCACAGCCGTCGTCTGTTCTGGGTTGAATTGAGTTGAACATGGGACCTCACTGCAAAGGAAATCTCGTTAAAATTCCTCCCACACGTCTAGGTTTTCTCCTACTTGGACCTAACATTGGTCTTAATGTTGCCCTAATGTGCTCAGCTGTAAACACACACGTTTTCAAGGTTTTCAGTATGACCCCTTTAACTTCAATGGGAGTCAGAATACGTTATGAATCAAAATACTCAATGTTTCCCCCACCCCACCCCCACAAGTCCATAGCAGGGGCATTGGGGTTTATTTTAATTGTAGGGCATGATTTCTGTATTTGAGTTAATTTTTATCAGCCCCAGTTACGATGCCTCGTCATCAGTATTGGGTATGAACCTATTATCTGGAGACTTGGGTTTCTTTCTGAAGACAGATCTTTATGCTCTAGTTTCATGATGTGGTTTCAGCAGAGTTAATCAGAAATGACTCAGTTTATACAATTTTATTCAGCTTCAAAGTGGTTTGTGCTAGACGAGCAAGCCCAGTGTCGTGCCGCCCCACCCCCAGACAGTTGCTCGTGCACAGCAGACGCAGCCGGTGCTGAGACCTTGTGGACTCCTTTGTTGGTGTGCCAGCTCCCCAGGGAGAGTGCCTCGAGGGTAGCAGCTTCAGGCGTGCGGGCCCTCGGTGGCAGGCAGGTGCCAGGTGGACCTGGGTCTAAAGTGCCAGTTGATGGGGGACCAGGTGGTGAGTGCATGGACTTTGGGGTGAAGGACTGAACATTTCTCTCTTTCTGAAGAAAACCCAGGTGACTCTAGTGGTAAGGAACCTGCCTGCCGCTGCAGGAAACGTAAGAGATGTGAATTCAGTCCTTGAGTCCAGAAGATCCCCTGAAGGAGGAAATGGCAACCCACTCCAGTATTCTTGCTTGGGGCATCCCATGGACAGAGGAGCCTGGTGGGCTGCAGTCCATGGAGTCGTAAAGAATCAGACATGACTGAAATGACTTAGCATGCATGTATTGTTTGTTTTTGTGTGTCTGGCTTAGTTCACTTAGCATAAGGTCCTTAGGGTTCATCCATGTTGTAGAATGTGTCAGAATTTCATTCCTTTTTAAGACTGAATGATATTCCATTGTAGGGACAGACCACATTTTGTGTAGTAATTGATCCGCCTTTGGACACTTTGTTTATCCATTCATCCATTCACTTCTGGCTGTTTTGAATAATGCTGCTGTGAACACAAGTACACCAATACCTGTTTGAGTCGCTGCTGTCAGTTCTTGGGGTGTTTGCCCAGAGGTAGAATCGCTAGGTTAGGTGATGATTCTGCGTGTAGCTTGCAGAGGAACCACTGTACTGTTTTCCACAGTTGCCACACCATTTTACATTCCCACGAGCAATGCATAAAATTAACGCTTTCTCCATATCCCTGCCAACACTTATTTTCTCTTTTGTTTTGTTGACACAAGCCATTCTAATTGGTGTAAAGTGATTTTTAAAGATTGTTTATCTAGATTTTCTAGTTCTCCAAAGGAGGGTAGATCCAGAAGTGAAACTCTTTTTTTTTTTCTTTTTTTTTTCAGAAGTGAAACTCTGTCTCACATACTTTTGCACCTGGCGTGTGCGTGTGTGTGTGTGCGTGTGTGTGTGTGTGCGTTTGTGTGTGTGTGCGTGCTAAGTCGCTTCAGTCATGTCCGATTCTTTGCAGTGCCTTGGACTATAACCTACCAGGCTCCTCTGTCCATGGGATGCTGCTGCTGCTAAGTCGCTTCAGTCGTGTCCGACTTTGTGCAACCCCATAGACGGCAGCCCACCAGGCTCCCCCATCCCTGGGATTCTCCAGGCAAGAACTCTGGAGTGGATTGCCATTTCCTTCTCCAATGCATGAAAGTGAGAAGTTAAAATGAAGTCGCTCAGTCGTCTCCGACTCTTAGTGACCCCATGGACTGCAGCCCACCAGGCTCCTCCACCCATGGGATTTTCCAGGCAAGAGTGCTGGAGTGGGGTGCCATTGCCTTCTCCGCTGTCCGTGGGATAGTGGGTACTTAATAAATAGAGGGAGAAGAGAGAGGGGAAGGTAAGAGAATGCTCTGAAAACTGAATGTGGTTTGCAAATATAAGATACGAGTTATACATGGCATAGTACGGTGGGTAAGTATTGGCTTCTGCAATTAGAATGACCTGAAGATGTGTGACTTTGGGTGTTATTTTACCTATATTGAAGAAAAATACTACTTATATATATATAATTTTACTTTATGAACAGCATATTGCTAGGCTGGGACTCAAAAAAGTGTGTATTTGTTCAGGAACTGTTAAAAAGAAGATAATGATAACATCTCGTTTGTAAAGATGAAATGTCTGTTGTAAGGATAACATGAAATAAAGCAAAATTTCTGGCACATACGTGCTCAGTAGCTATAGTTATTTTCTGCAGTTGTATTTTTTGTTGATTTTTTTTGAACCAAACTTACTGTTGCCTTTGCTGATTAAGTCCTGTGTCCAAGGTTACTTTTTTTTCCTAAAGACTTCTTTCTTCCCCCGTGGTGTCTATGTGATATGGTTTCCGTTGCAAACTGTATTTGGTTGCAGAAAAATGGAGCCTCACCTTGTTCTAATTTCTCGTTTGGGTTTTCTTGTTCTGCCAGGACTCTGGTTAGGAGTAGAATGGGACAATCCTGAGCGGGGAAAGCACGATGGAAGCCACGAAGGGACTGTGTATTTTAAATGCAGGTAATTTTCCATTTTGAACTGGCCTGGTTATCTTTGTTTATCTACTTTTAAAATGTGTATGTGTTTATTTGGTTGCTTCGGCTCTTAGCTGCAGCTCCTGGGATCTTCGTTTTGGCACTCTCGCTGCTCTCTAGCTGCAGCACACAGGCTTATTTGCCCCCTGGCATGTGGGATCTGAGTTCCCCGGCCAGGGATTGAACCCAAGTTCCCTGAATTGGAAGGGGTTCTTGCCTGAACCCCATGGAAGTCCCTGACATGGTTATATAGGAGGATATTTAATAGTTGGATAACGGGGGATGGAGAAGAGGCGTTTGACTCTTGGGGTGGTTATAATGTAGAATTTGGTGTATTCTAAAAAGCACATACTATTTGTAGGATTTTTTCCTTGCTTTTATTATCTTTTTAATTTGTTGTGCTTTTTGTTTATTTACTTTTGGCTGTGCTGAGGGCGGGCTTTCTCTAACTGCTGCAGGTGGGAGCTACGCTCTAGCTGCAGTGTGCTTCTCATTGCAGTGGTTTCTCTTGCAGTGAAGCAGGGGTTCCAGGGCGTGTGTGCCTCAGTAGTTACAGCTCATGGGAGCTTAGTTGCTGCGAAGCATGTGGAATCTTCCAGGGATTGAATCCGTGTCCCCTGCATGGCAGGAGGATTCTTAACTGCTCGACCACCAGGGGAGTCCTTTTTCCTTCTTTTTAAAACTCTCAGTCTTAACCTTACAAGTGGGATTGCTTTCTTTGTCTTTTTTTGTGTATTTTTGTTTTGTGACGGGTTTTTTTTTTTTATTGAATGGATATAAACACTTCTTATGGTTCATTAACAAGATAGCCAACAAGAACTAGGTAATTAAACAAAATATAGAACATCCAAATAGTGGAATGCTAGGCCACTATTTTAAAAAGCTATTGTCATGAAAAGAATTATACATTATAGTGCTACTGATATTTTTACCTGTTTGATTTCAGAGAAACTATGTGAAACTCTGAAAAGGATGGTGGGGAATTTCAGGCAGTCTTTCAAATTTTTATTGGTGTTTATTTTCCCTAAGTTTCAATTTCTTGCAAGAATCTTTTAATATTAAGCTTTGTTGCTGTTCAGTTGCTAAGTCTTGTACAACTCTTTGTAACACCATGGACTGCAGTATGCCAGGCTTCCCTGTCCTTCACTGTCCCCTAGAATTTGCTTAGATTCACGTCCATCGAGTCAGTGATGCTATCTAACCATCTCATCCTCTGTCCCTCCCTTCTCCTTTTGTCTGCAATCTTTTCCAGTGAGTCGGCTCTTCACATCAGCTGACTGTTGGCCAAACTGTTGGAGTTTCAGCATCCATTGAATGTTTAGGATTGACTGGTTTGATATTGCAGTCTAAGGGCCTCTCATGAGGCATCTCCATCATCACAGTTTGAACACATCAATTCTTCTGTACTCAGCCTTCTTTATGGTCCAGTTCTCACATCCATACATGACTCCTGGAAAAAACCATAGCTTTGATTAGATGGATCTTTGTCAGAAAGTGATGTCTCTGCTTTTTTATGCTCTGGGTTTGTCATAGTTTTACTTCCAAGGAGCAAGCATCTTTTAATTTCATGGCTGCAGTCACTGTCTGCAGTGATTTTGGAGCCCAAGAAAATAAAATCCATCACTGCTTCCACTTTTTCTCCTTCTATTTGCCATGAAGTGATGGGATCGGATGCTATGATCTTAGTTTTTTTAATGTTGAGTTTTAAGCCAGCTTCTCTCTCTTCTTTCTTTCTCATCAAGAGGCTCTTTAGTTCCTATTCACTTTTGGCCATTGGAGTGGAATCATCTGCATATCTGAGGTTGTTGATATTCCTCTCAGCAGTCTTGATTCCAGCTTGTGATTCATCCCCCCCAGCATTTCACATAATGTACTTTGAATATAAGTTAAATAAGCAGAGTAACAACATAGAGCCTTGTTGTACTCCTTTCCCAATTTTGAACCAGTCCGTTGTTCCATGTCTGATTCTAACTGTTGCTTCTTGACCTGCATACAGGTTTCTCAGGAGGCAGGTAAAATGATCTGGTACTTTCATCTCTTTAAGATGTTTCCATAGTTTGTTGTGATCCATATAGTTAAAAGCTTTAGTGTAGTCAGGGAAGCAATAGTAGATGTTTTTCTGGGATTCCCTTCCTTTCTCTATAATCAAAGTGTTGGAATTTTAATCTCTAGTTCCTCTACCTTTTCTGAACCCAGCTTGTACATCTGGAAGTTCTGTGTTCATGTACTGTTGAAGCCTGGCTTGTTGGATATTGAGGATAACCTTACTAGCACGTGAAATGAATGCAAAAGTACAGTACTTTGAACATTCCTTGGGGTTGTTGTTCTTTGGGATTAGGATGAAAATTCACCTTTCCATTCCAGTGGCCACTGTTAAGTTTTCTAGATTTGCTGATGTATTGAGTACAGCACTTTAACAGCATCATCTTTTAGGATTTTAAATAGCTCAGTTGAAATTCCATCATCTCCACCAGCTTTGTTCATAGTAATGCTTCCTAAGGCCCTCTTGACTGCATACTCCAAGTTGTCTGGTCTAGATGAGTGACCACACCATCATGGTTATCCGGATCTTTAAGACCTTTTTTATATAGTTCTTCTGTGTATTCTTACCACCTCTTCTTTATCTGTTCTGGTTCTCATAGATCCTTAGTGTTTCTGTCCTTCATTGTGCCCATCTTTGAATGAAATGTTCCCTGCTGCAGCTAAGTTGCTTCAGTCGTGTCCAACTCTGTGCGACCCCATAGACGGCAGCCCCCCAGGCTCTGCCGTCCCCAGGATTCTCCAGGCAAGAACACTGGAGTGGGTTGCCATTTCCTTCTCCAAAGCATGAAAGTGAAAAGTCAAAGCGAAGTCACTGAGTCATGTCCAACTCTCAGCAACCCCATGGACTGCAGCCCACCAGGTTCCTCCATCCATGGGATTTTCCAGGCAAGAGTACTGGAGTGGGGTACCATTGCCTTCTCCTGAAATGTTCCCTAGATACCTCCAATTTTCTTGAGGAGATCTCTAATCTTTCCCATTCTGTTTGCATTGTTCATTTAAGAAGGCCTTCTTATCTCTCCTTGCTATTCTCTGAAACTCTGCATCCAGTTGGGTATATCTTTCCTTTTCTCCCTTGTCTTTTGTTTTTCTTCTTTCCCCAGCTATCTGTAAGGCCTCCTCAGACAACCATTTTGCCTTCTTAGCATTTCTTTTTCTTTGGGGTGGTTTTGGTCACTATCTCCTGTACAGTGTTACAAACCTCCATCCATAGTTCTTTAGGCACTCTGTCTACCAGATCTGGGATTGAATAAATTCAGTCCCTTGAATATATTTGTCACGTCCACTATATAATCATAAGGGATTTGATTTGTCATACCTGAATGGCCTAGTGGTTGTGCCTACTTTCTTCAATTTAAGCCTGAATTTTTCAGTAAGGAGCTGATGATCTGAGCCACAGTTGCTCCAGGTCTTTTTTTTTTTTTCTTTTTCTTTTTGCTGACTGTGTAGAGCTTCTCTATCTTTGGCTGCAAAGAACATAATCAGTCTAATTTTGTATTGACCATCTCGTAATGTCCATGTGTAGGGTCATCTCTTGTGCTGTCTGTCGAAAGAAGCTGTTTTCTATGACCAGTGTATCTTAGCAAAGCTCTGTTAGCCTTTATCCTGCTTCATTTTGTACTCCAAGGCCAAACTTGCCTGTTTCTCCAGGTATCTTTTGACTTCCTGCTTTTGCATTCCATTCCCCTATGATGAAAAGGACATCTTTTTCTGTGTGTTCGTTCTAGAAGTTCTTGTAGGTCTTTAGCTGTAGCTGAGCTGTAGCTGAACTGTTTAACTTCAGCTTCTTTGGCCTTGGTGGTTGGAGCATAGGGTTAGATTACTGTGATATCGAATGGTTTGTCGTTATTGAAATTGTACCCAAGTACTGCATTTTCGACTCTTTTGTTTACTCTGAGGGGTACTCCATTTCTTCTAAGGGAATCTTGCCCGCTGTAGTAGATATAATGGTCATCTGAATTAAATTCACCCATTCCCGTCCATTTTAGTTCACTGATTGCTAAGAAGTCGACATTCACTCTTGTCATCTCCTGGTTGACGTCCAATTTACTTTAATTCATGGGCCTAACTATTCCAGGTTTCTGTGCAGTAATGTTCTTTATAGCATCAGACTGCTTTCACCACCAGACACATCAATAACTGAGCATCATTTCTGCTTTGGCCCAGCTGCTTCATTCTTTCTAGAGATATTAGTAATTTCCATCTGTTCTTTCCCAGTAGCATATTGGACACCATCCAACCTGGGGGACTCATTTTACGGTGTCATATCTTTTTCCTTTTTTATACTGTTCATGAGGTTCTTGCAGTAAGAATCCTGAAGTAGTTTGCCATTTCCTTCTCCAGTGGACCATGTTTTGTCAGAGTTCTTCCCTGTCATCTGTCCATCTTGGGTGGCCCTGCATGGCATAGCTCATAGCTTCATTGAGTTATGCAAGCCCCTTCACCATGGAAAGGCTATGATCCCTGAAGGGGAATATTAAGCTTATCATTGTTTAAATGTACAGTGAACACATTCCTGGAAATCAAGCAGCTTCATGCGTTGGTTTTAACAATCTTTAGAACCCTAAACAAATCTAACTTTACTGACCTCTAAAATGAAGGTCAAAATTAGATAATTGCAAACTGTTTGCTAGTTCAGCAGTCTGTAATTTTGAAAAGTCAGGATAGAAGAATTGGCATGTTCCTAGAGGCCAGTGGTGATGGCACATATGTCATAAGGCCAGCTCAGCATCTGTCAAGAGTTTATGGGGATGAAGGGAGCAATTTATGTGTTCAGAAAGGTGTGGAAATAGAAATTTCTTAGCCGGGCCTATTGATGCCTTACCTGGACTGTGACCTCACGCAGCCTCCACTGAGGGCGTGCTTCCTGTGGAGCCTGCTCCCGCACCTCCCAAATCATCCATGGCCACATGTCCTTAGTGGTCTCTGGATGTGATGACATTTTCAGTCTCTGAGTAGTACAGTGAAGATTGCATCAGTCCTGGCAGATGTAGGATTTGCCCTGAAGTGCTGAAGGGTGTGGACTTGGTGTTTTAGTTCTTACTGTTGAAATAAGCATCTCCTTGTTTTCCAGTGTCTACTAGTTACAGCCTTGCCTGAGCATCTACATGTCGAAATACATATTATCTGATTATAAATTACTTTTGTTTCAATGAAATGGGCATTTTTCTTGACTTTGAAATCCTATATGGGTATGTAATTCCATTTCAGGTTGTTTTGAGGGCAGTGTAAAAGGGTGCATTGGCTCTGATATGGTGGATAACCACTGATCTAAACTAAAGGAATGACCTTTTCCTTTATAGTTGTTAATACTGATGTTAATATTTCTTTGAACATGGCTTCAACTAGTAAGGATTATGTCAGTATCTTGGAATCTCTAAATCAGACAAAATAGATTATATCACATGTACTTGTAATTAAGTTAATTCAGATCTGTTACTAACTTGGGAGTCTTCCTTCATATTTCAGATTTTACTTGGAAAACCATAATTACAGTTGTTTTTTTTTAACCACAGTAAGAATTTTAATGCTTTGATGCTGTGTTCATGAAGCCAGAGCAGTTTAACGTTGCCAGGTGATAAATGTTCTCATCTTAGACTTGTGAAATAGGTAAATGGCAAAAAGGGTGGTATACCCATTTTAAATAAGGCAAGTGAATCAGAAGTTGCCATCTCGATAGCAGAACTCAAATCTCCATCTCTTCAGAAGCATGTGTTAATATCGAGTGGCCACCGGCCACCAGCGTGTTAGACATGCGGTTATGTGCTTTCACATGTGTCTTGTGAAGACTAGTTTGCTGGCCTCTGCACTGTAAGCAGGATATCAGGGTATATTGAATTGGGTGTTTGGAAACTCCCTGCTTCTTGAGTCGCCCCAGCATCTCAGGTTGCTGGGGTGACACCCTGCTGCTTGAGGGCAGACCTTGGGAACAGATAGGGTGGCTTTCAAAGCCCAGCTCAGGTATTACATTCTTCCATGTTTTCTTCCCTCTCAACATGGGTGCTGGTAATTTCACGTCATGTTTAGTTTCAGTTTGATTTGTGTATAACCTAAGGTAAATATGGCAGTCTCTTGTTTATAATAGTAAGTGCCTATAATTAGTATCTGTGACTTTTCCAGCGTACAGTAGTAGTATACAGGTTTACCTCGAATGTACAGCCATGAACCAGTCATCACTGTCTCTCTTGGATGCTTCATTTTCTCCATCTCTTGTCTTTTGAGGAGTTGAATGGTTCAGTTAAGGTGATGAAGCTTGAAGTTCTCTGTACCTTGTGTCTGGATTTCCAGTGCTTTTTTGTCAACCTAAACAACCTATACTCTAAACTCTTACAACTGTTTGGGTCAGTATTCTACCCTCAGCTGTTATTGAAAATGTTTGTTTTCTAGGTAATTATATGATTTCTCTTTTCTGGTGATCAAGAAATCTTAAAATGTGTTCTTTAGCACCATGAATAGAATTTATACTTGGCATCAGAGGGGACATGGTGTCTCAAACTTTATCCATAATACCGGCTAACTTAACAAATGGAAGCTCCTTGATTTACTGTGTGTAGCCTAAGATTGTCGTGAAGTATTTTGAAGTTCTTGAATGAGCATGAATAAATCAGAATAAAATATTCTCCTTAGGGACTGGGATGAACTGGGAGATGGAGATTGACATATATACACTATTGATTGGAGAAGGCAATG
Organism: Oryx dammah; assembly: GCF_014754425.2. NCBI lineage: Eukaryota > Metazoa > Chordata > Mammalia > Artiodactyla > Bovidae > Oryx > Oryx dammah. The sequence continues at coordinate 7,259,058 of NW_024070190.1, read as the reverse complement.
GCACCCCACTCCAGCACTCTTACCTGGAAAATCTCACGGACAGAGGAGCCTGGGGCTGCAGTCCATGGGGTCGCAAAGAATCATACATGACTGAGCGACTTCACTTTGACTTTTCACTTTCATGCATTGGAGAAGGAAATGGCAACCCACTCCAGTGTTCTTGCCTGGAGAATCCCAGGGACGGGGGAGCCTGGTGGGCTGCCGTCTCTGGGGTCTCACAGAGTCGGACACGACTGAAGCAACTTAGCAGCAGCAGCAGCAACACTATTGACACGCTGTATAAAATAGATAACTAATGATCTCTGTTCCTTTCCAAGGCAAACCATTCAGTATCACAGTAATCCAACTCTATGCCCCAACCAGTAATGCTGAAGAAGCTGAAGTTGAATGGTTCTATGAAGACCTACAAGACCTTTTAGAACTAACACCCAAAAAAGATGTCCTTTTCATTATAGGGGACTGGAATGCAAAAGTAGGAAGTCAAGAAACACCTAGAGTAACAGGCAAATTTGGCCTTGGAATACGGAATGAAGCAGGGCAAAGACTAATAGAGGTTTGCCGAGAGAATGCACTAGTCATAGCAAACACCCTCTTCCAACAACACAAGAGAAGACTCTACACATGGACATCATCAGATGGTCAACACCGAAATCAGATTGATTATATTCTTTGCAGCCAAAGATGGAGAAGCTCTATACAGTCAGCAAAAACAAGACCAGGAGCTGACTGTGACTCAGATCATGAACTCCTTATTGCCAATTTCAGACTTAAATGGAAGAAAGTAGGGAAAACCACTAGACCATTCAGGTATGACGTAAATCAAATCCCTTATGATTATACAGTGGAAGTGAGAAATAGATTTAAGGGACTAGATCTGATAGATAGAGTGCCTGATGAACTATGGACGGAGGCTTGTGACATTGTACAGGAGACAGGGATCAAGACCATCCTCATGGAAAAGAAATGCAAAAAAGCAAAATGGCGGTCTGGGGAGGCCTTACAAATAGCTGTGAAAAGAAGAGAAGTGAAAAGCAAAGGAGAAAAGAAAAGATATAAGCATCTGGATGCAGAGTTTCAAAGAATAGCAAGGAGAGATAAGAAAGCGTTCCTCAGCGATCAATGCAAAGAAATAGAAGAAAACAACAGAATGGGAAAGACTAGAGATCTCTTCAAGAAAATTAGAGATACCAAGGGACATTTCATGCAAAGATGGGCTCGATAAAAGACAGAAATGGTCTGGACCTACCAGAAGCAGAAGATATTAAGCAGAGGTGGCAAGAATACACAGAAGAACTGTACAAAAAAGATCTTCACGACCCAGATAATCATGATGATGTGATCACTCACCTAGAGCCAGACATCTTGGAATGTGAAGTCAAGTGGGTCTTAGAAAGCATCACTACGAACAAAGCTAGTGGAGGTGATGGAATTCCAGTTGAGCTATTTCAAATCTTGGAAGATGATGCTGTGAAAGTGCTGCACTCAATATGCCAGCAAATTTGGAAAACTCAGCAGTGGCCACAGGACTGGAAAAGGTCAGTTTTCATTCCAATTCCAAAGACAGGCAATGCCAAAGAATGCTCAAACTACCGCACAACTGCACTTATCTCACATGCTAGTAAAGTAATGCTCAAAATTCTCCAAGCCAGGCTTCAGTAGTATGTGAACCGTGAACTTCCAGATGTTCAAGCTGGTTTTTGAAAAGGCAGAGGAACCAGAGATCAAATTGGCAACATCCGCTGGATCATGGAAAAAGCAAGAGAGTTCCAGAAAAACATCTATTTCTGCTTTATTGACTATGCCAAAGCCTATGACTGTGGATCACAATAGACTGTGGGAAATTCTGAAAGAGATGGGAATACTAGACCACCTGACCTGCCTCTTGAGAAACCTATATGCAGCTCAGGAAGCAACAGTTAGAACTGGACATGGAACAACAAACTGGTTCCCAATAGGAAAAGGAGTACATCAAGGCTGTATGTCACCCTGCATATTTAACTTATATGCAGAGTACATTATGAGAAACGCTGGGCTGGAAGAAGCACAGGCTGGAATCAAAATTGTCAGGAGAAATATCAATAACCTCAGATATGCAGATGACACCACGCTTATGGCAGAAAGTGAAGAAGAACTTAAAAGCCTCTTGATGAAAGTGAAAAGAGGAGAGTGAAAAAGTTGGCTTAAAGCTCAACACTCAGAAAAGGAAGATCATGCCATCTGGTCCCATCACTTCATGGGAAATAATTGGGGAAACAGTGGAAACAGGGTCAGACTTTATTTTGGGGGGCTCCAAAATCACTGCAGATGGTGATTGCAGCCATGAAATTAAGACACTTACTCTTGGAAGGAAAGTTATGACCAACCTAGATAGCATATTTAAAAGCAGAGACATTACTTTGCCAACAAAGGTCCGTCTAGCTAAGGCTATGGTTTTTCCAGTGGTCATGTATGGATGTGAGAGTTGGGCTGTGAAGAAAGCTGAGCGTCAAAGAACTGATGCTTTTGAACTGTAGTGTCGGAGAAGACTCTTGAGAGTCCCTTGGACTGCAAGAAGATCCAACCAGTCCATTCTAAAGGAGATCAGTCCTGGGTGTTCATTGGAAGGACTGATGTTGAAGCTGAAACTCACATACTTTGGCCACCTCATTCGAAGAGTTGACTCATTGGAAAAGACTCTGATGCTGGGAGGGATACGGGGCAGGAGGAGAAGGGGACGACAGAGGATGAGATGACTGGATGGCATCACTGACGTGATGGACATGAGTTTAGGTGAACTCCGGGAGTTGATGATGGACAGGGAGGCCTGGCATGCTGCAGTTAATGGGGTTGCAAAGACTGAGCCACTGAACTGAACTGAATGAGAATTGACTATATACACTGTAAAGCAAGTATATTGCAATAAAAATTAATTTAAAAATAAGTAAAATATTCTCCTGGCATGGTATAAAGTGCTTCCGAGGTGGCGCTAGTGGTAAAGAACACGTCTGCCAATGCAGGAGACAAAAGAGACATGGGTTTGATCCCTGGGTTGGGAAAATCTCCTGGAATAGGAAATGGCAACCTGCTCCAATGTCCTTGCCTGGAAAATCCCATGGATATAGGATTCTATAGGATATAGGCTATAGGCCATGGGGCTGCAAAGAGTTGGACACAACTGAACGACTGAGCATGTGGTGTATGGTGATAGAAGAATGTTTAAAATAATCACTAAGGGTGCTGATAGGTTACAGGCAGGGTGAATCTCCGTAAAAGGTGAAGAGAGAGATTTCGTTTTTGGAAGCTTTCCATGAATCAGGGCAAAATAGAAATTGTGACGATCAGAAGAAATGTGTAAAAAGATGCCTATCTATTGGCCTTTTTTTTTCTCCCCTGCTGGGAAAATGAGTTCACCAGGTCAATTCTCCATATATGTTAAATGAGTGAATGGTTCTCTCAGGGTGAATGTTAGTTATGCAGTCTTGGTGAGAAGGCTCTGGGCAAGCTTGAAACAAGCAAGGTATCAAGATCAACATTTATCTGATACTCTCCAGGTACCCAGTCTTTCCCAGCACCCAGCATTTAAACCATCCCCAGTTTAAACAAAAATGTTTACTATGGGACTTTTGGGCTCTGTTGGTCTCCCTTTACCTTTGAGTAGAGTTGCTGGATTCAGTAAATAAAAACAGAAAATTCATAGTGAAATTTGGATTTCAGATAAGCAGTAAATCATTTTTTAGTGTAAGCATGGGACATGCATCATACTGAAAAAAGAAGCAGAGAACAGTTGAAATTTAATTGGAAAACACTTGTTTGTCTGAAGTCCAGGTTTAACTGGGCACCTGAATTTCATCTGAGAACTCTGTTGGGCAGACCGCATCTTGATTACAGTGCTCCGTGAGAGTCTTCTGTTTCTGCAAGGGCCGTGGTTGGGATGTGAATTTTGCTACCTGCTTCCTGTAATTGGTGGGCAGAAGGAGGCAGGACCTGGAACATGCTGAGTGTTCATAAGAAAAAAAATTTTGTGCTCTCCCCCCTTCACTCCTTCCCTTCCCCAAGTATTTTCTCTTTAGACAGGGTTCAGGCTTTCAGTGTTCAGATGCAACATCTTGATCGTTTTTCTGTGGATTCTTTACGAATTACTAGTTTACCTTTGGAGATTTATGGTTATTGATGGGCACTCATTCAGCTGGTATTCTTCAGTATTTGCAGCACTGTTTTGTTTTCTGAGAGACCTGCCAGGAATATTGTAGAGGAGACTGACCCTGATCTGAAAAAGGCATAGCTTCTACTTTGTAACCATCCAACACCATTGCTGACTCGTTTCCTCTGCCTGCAGCCAAACTAAGCTCTAATAAAGGTCTAGTCTTGAATTGTTCATTGTTGTTAGGTCACTCAGTTGTATCCAACCCTTTGCAACCCCATGGACTGCAGCACGCCAGGCTTAGCTGTCCTTCACCATCTCCCAGAGCTTGCTCAAACTCATGTCCATTGAGTTGGTGATGCCATCCAACCACCTCATCCTCGGTCATCCCCTTTTCCTCCTAGCTTCAACCTTTCCTAGCTTCAGGGTCTTTTCCGATGAGTCGGTTCTTTGCATCAGGTATCCAGAGCACTGGAGCCTCAATTTCAGCATCAGTCCTTCAGTGAATACTCAGCGTTGATTTCCTTTAGGATTGACTCGTTTGATCTCCTTGCAGTCCAAGGGACTCTCTAGAGTCTTCTCCAGTATCACAGTTCAAAAGCATCAGTTCTTTGGTGCTCAGCCTTTATGGTCCAACTCACATCCACACATGACTACTGGAAAAACTATAGCTTTGACTATACTGTGAAATTGTTCATTACCACAGTTTTTTAAAGTATAAACTTGGGACAGAAATGAAAACCATGGTATTTGTTTTACATTGTTGTTTTCTCGTTTATTATTAAAGTGCTTGTTTTATTTCTTTACTAAACAGCATTAAATAATAATACCTACTAACAGATCTACTAACTACTAAAAGTTGTGGTAGTGAGGAGAGTAGAGACAGAGATGCAGGAAAGGATAGTGCACTAGTCATCAGGACTCCTCGATTTTTGGTCTAGGCTGTGCACCTCTGTGGAAGGTTCCCTGGAAGAGAGCACAGCAACCCACTCCAGTATTCTTGCCTGGAGAGTCCCATGGACAGAGGAGCATGGTGACCTACAGTCCATGGCGTTGCAAAGAGTTGGACATGACTGAAGCAGCTTAGCACAAGCACAGCTCATGTACCTCTGTGATGGTGATCCCAGTATCTCCAACTGAAATGGAATTGAATTAGATGAGTTTCTTAAAGTGGGAGCTGAGGTCACTCTGCATAAGCTTTCCAAGTGACTGACTGGTTGGGTTGAGTTTGAGAAGTCCTGCATTAGATCATCTCTTAGGTAGATTCCTTTGAACCTTTAAAAATGAGGCTGCTGCTAAGTCACTTCAGTCGTGTCCGACTCTGTGTGACCCCATAGACGGCAGCCCACCAGGCTCCCCCGTCCCTGGGATTCTCCAGGCAGGAGTACTGAAGTGTGGTGCCATTTCCTTCTCCAATGCCTGAAAGTGAAAAGTGAAAGTGAAGTCGCTCTGTCGTGTCCGACCCTCAGCAACCCCATGGACTGCAGCCCACTGGGCTCCTCCATCCATGGGATTTTCCAGGCAGGAGTACTGGAGTGGGGTGCCATTGCCTTCTCCAAAAATGAGGCTAGCTATGTTTAATCTCCTTAGCCGAGTGATAGAAATGTGTTTTATTGAAACAGAACTGTGTTCTCCACACTAGGATCCTTTCTAACAGTTCAGTTCAGTCGCTCAGTCGTGTCCAACTCTTTGTGACCCCATGGACTGAAGCATGCCAGGCTTCCCTGTCCATCCCCAACTCCCAGAGTTTGCTCAAACTCATGTCCATTGGGTTGGTGATGCCATCCAACCATCTTATCCTCTGTCATCCCCTTCTCCTGCCTTCAATCTTTCCCAGCATCAGGGTCTTTTCCAAGTAGTCAGTTCTTTGCATTAGGTGGCCAAAGTATTGTAGTTTCAGCTTCAAAATCTGTCCTTCCAGTGAATATGCAGGACTGGTTTCCTTTAGGATTGAGTGGTTTGATCTCCTTGCAGTCCAAGGGACCCTCAAGAGTTTTCTCCAACACCACACTTCAAAAGCATCAGCTCTTCGGTGCTCAGCTTTTTTTATAGTCCAACTCTGATATCCATACATGACTACTGGAAAAAACATAGCTTTGAATAGATGCACCTTTGTTGACAAAGTAATGTCTCTGCTTTTTAATATGCTGTCTAGGTTCATCATAGCTTTTCTTCCAAGGAGCAAGCGTCTTAATTTCATGGCTGCAGTCACCATCTGCAGTGATTTTGGAGCCCAAAAAAATAAAGTCTGTCACTGTTTCCGTTGTTTCCCCATCCTTTTGTCTAGAAGTGATGGGACCAGATGCCATGATCATTTTCTGAGTGTTGAGCTTTAAGCCAACTTTTTCACTCTCTTCTTTCACTTTCATCAAGAGGCTTTTTAGTTCTTCTTCACTTTCTGCCATAAGAGTGGTGTTATCTGCATATCTGAGGTTATTGATATTTCTCCCAGCAATCTTGATTCTAGCTTGTGCTTCAGCCAGCCAGGCATTTCTCATGATGTACTCTGCATATAAGTTAAATAAGCAGGGTGACAATATACAGCCTTGACATACCCCTTTCCCAATTTGGAACCAGTCTGTTGTTCCATGTCCAGTTCTAACTGTTGCTTCTTGACCTGCATACAGATTTTTCAGGAGGTAAATAAAGTTGTCTGGTATTCCCGTCTCTTGAAGGATTTCCCACAGTTTGTGATCGACACATTCAACGGCTTTGGTGTAATCAATAAAGCAGAAGTAGATACTTTTCTGGTATTCTCTTGCTTTTTTGATGATCCAGCAGATGTTGACAATTTGATCTCTGGTTCCTCTGCCTTTTCTAAATCCAGTTGAACACCTGGCAGTTCCCAGTTCATGTACTGTTGAAACCTCACTTGGAGAATTTTGAGCATTACCTTGCTAGTGGGTGAGATGAGTGCAATTGTGCAGTAGTTTGAGCATTCTTTGGCATTGCTTTCTTTGGGATTGGAATGAAAACTGACCTTTTCCGGCCCTATGGCCACTGCTGAGTTTTCCAAATTTGCTGGCATATTGAGTGCAGCACTTTCACAGCATCTTTTAGGATTTGAAATAGCTTAACTGAAATTCTATCCCCTCCGCTATCTTTGTTTGTAGTGATGCTTCCTAGGACCCACTTGACTTTGCATTCCAGGATCGCTCTAGGTGAGTGATCACATGATCGTGGTTATCTGGGTCATGAAAATCTTTTTTGTGTAGTTCTGTGTATTCTTGCCACCTCTTCTCAATATCTTCTGCTTCTGTTAGGTCCATACCATTTCTGTCCTCTATTCTGCCCATTTTTGCATGAACTATTCCTTTGGTATCTAGTTTTCTTGAAGAGATCTCTAGTCTTTCCCATTCTATTGTTTTCCTCTATTTCTTTGCATTGATCACTGAAGAAGGCTTTCTTACCGCTCCTTGCTATTCTTTGAAATTCTGCATTCAAATGGGTATATTTTTCCTTTTTCTCCTTTAACTTTCGCTTCTCTTCTTTTCTCAGCTGTTTGTAAGGCCTCCTCAGACAACCAATTTGCTTTTTTGCATTTCTTTTTCTTCGAGATGGTCTTAATCACTGCCTCCTGTACAATGTCACGAACCTCCGTCCATAGTTCTTCAGACACTCTATCAAATATAATCCCTTAAATTCCTACAGTTAAAGCAATATTATTTCTGCATTCTAATCTACATTCAGTTCAGTTCAGTCGCTCAGTCGTGTCTGACTCTTTGCGACCCCATGAATCACAGCACACCAGGCCTCCCTGTCCATCACCAACTCCCGGAGTTCACTCAAACTCACGTCCATCGAGTCAGTGATGCCATCCAGCCATCTCATCCTCTGTCGTCCCCTTCTCCTCCTGCCCCCAATCCCTCCTAGCATCAGAGTCTTTTCCAATGAGTCAACTCTTCCCATAAGGTGGGCAAAGTACTGGAGTTTCAGCTTCAGCATCATTCCTTCCAAAGAAATCCCAGGGTTGATCTCCTTCAGAATGGACTGGTTGGATCTCCTTGCAGTCCAAGGGACCCTCAAGAGTCTTCTCCAACACCACAGTTCAAAGGCATCAATTCTTCGGTGCTCAGCCTTCTTCACAGTCCAACTTTCACATCCGTACATGACCACTGGAAAAACCATAGCCTTGACTAGACGGACTTTAGTTGGCAAAGTAATGTCTCTGCTTCTGAATATGCTATCTAGGTTGGTCATAACTTTTCTTCCAAGGAGTAAGTGTCTTTTAATTTCATGGCTGCAGTCACCATCTGCAGTGATTTTGGAGCCCCCCAAAATAAAGTCTGACCCTGTTTCCACTGTTTCCCCAATTATTTCCCATGAAGTGATGGGACCAGATGGCATGATCTTCCTTTTCTGAATGTTGAGCTTTAAGCCAACTTTTGCACTCTCCTCTTTCACTTTCATCAAGAGGTTTTTGAGTTCCTCTTCACTTTCTGCCATAAGGGTGGTGTCATCTGCATATCTGAGGTTATTGAAATTTCTCCCGGCAATCTTGATTCCAGCTTGTGCTTCTTCCAGCCCAGCATTTCTCATGACGTACTCTGCATAGAAGTTAAATAAGCAGGGTGACAATATACAGCCTTGACGCATTCCTTTTCCTATTTGGAACCAGTCTGTTGTTCCATGTCCAGTTCTAACTGTTGCTTCCTGACCTGCATACAGATTTTTGAAGAGGCAGGTCAGGAGGTCTGGTATTTTCATCTCTCTCAGAATTTTCCAGTTTATTGTGATCCACACAGTCAAAGGCTTTGGCATAGTCAATAAAGCAGAAATAGATGTTTTTCTGGAACTCTCTTGCCTTTTTGATGATCCAGCAGATGTTGGCAATTTGATCTCTGGTTCCTCTGCCTTTTCTAAAACCAGCTTGAACATCAGGAAGTTCACGGTTGACATATCTACATTAGGTGTGGACAAATACTGTTTAATTTCACTTATACGAGGTACCTAAAATAGTCAAATTCATAGAATCAGAAAGGATACTGGTAGATGCCAGGGGTGGGATGGGAGTGGGTGGGGAGTTAGTGTTTAATGGAGACAGAATTTCAGTTTCAGTTTAGTTCATTTAAGGTCAGTTGCTCAGTCATGTCCGACTCTTTACGACCCCATGAATTGCAGCACGTCAGGCCTCCCTGTCCATCACCAACTCCTGGAGTTCACTCAGACTCACGTCCATCGAGTCAGTGATGCCATCCAGCCATCTCATCCTCTGTCGTCCCCTTCTCCTCCTGCCCCCAATCCCTCCCAGCATCAGAGTCTTTTCCAATGAGTCAACTCTTCCCATGAGATGGCCAAAGTACTGGAGTTTCAGCTTTAGCATCATTCCTTCCAAAGAAATCCCAGGGCTGATCTCCTTCAGAATGGACTGGTTGGATCTTCTTGCAGTCCAAGGGACTCTCAAGAGTCTTCTCCAACACCACAGTTCAAAAGCATCAATTCTTCGGCACTCAGCCTTCTTCACAGTCCAACTCTCACATCCATACATGACTACTGGAAAAAGTATAGCCTTGACTAGACGGACCTTAGTTGGCAAAGTAATGTCTCTGCTTTTGAATATGCTATCTAGGTTGGTCATAACTTTTCTTCCAAGGAGTAAGCGTCTTTTAATTTCATGGCTGCAGTAACCATCTGCAGTGATTTTGGATCCCACCAAAATAAAGTCTGACACTCTTTCCACTGTTTCCCCAATTATTTCCCATGAAGTGATGGGACCAGATGGCATGATCTTCCTTTTCTGAATGTCGAGCTTTAAGCCAACTTTTTCACTCTCCACTTTCATTTTCATCAAGAGCCTTTTGAGTTCCTCTTCACTTTCTGCCATAAGGATAGTGTCATCTGCGTATCTGAGGTGATTGATATTTCTCCTGGCAATCTTGATTCCAGCTTGTACTTCTTTCAGCCCAGCGTTTCTCATAATGTACTCTGCATATAAGTTTAAATATGCAGGGTGACAGTATGCAGCCTTGACGTCCTCCTTTTCCTATTTGGAACCAGTCTGTTGTTCCATGTCCAGTTCTAACTGTTGCTTCCTGACCTGCATACAGGTTTCTCAAGAGGCAGGTCAGGTGGTTTGGTATTCCCATCTCTTTCAAAATTTTCCACAGTTTATTGTGATCCACACAGTCAAAGGCTTTGGCATAGTCAATAAAACAGAAATAGATGTTTTTCTGGAACTCTCTTGCTTTTTCCATGATCCAGCGGATGTTGCCAATTTGATCTCTGGTTCCTCTGCCTTTTCTAAAACCAGCTTGAACATCTGGAAGTTCACGGTTCACATACTACTGAAGCCTGGCTTGGAGAATTTTGAGCATTACTTTAGTGACGTGTGAGATGAGTGCAGTTGTGCGGTAGCTTGAACATTCTTTGGCATTGCCTTTCTTTGGAATTGGAATGAAGACTGACCTTTTCCAGTCCTGTGGCCACTGCTGAGTTTTCCAAATTTGTTGGCATATTGAGTGCAGCACTTTCACAGCATCGTCTTTTAGTATTTGGAACAGCTCAAATGGAATTCCATCACCTCCACTAGCTTTGTTTGTAGTGATGGTTTCTAAGGCCCTCTTGACCTCACAGTCTAGAATGTCTGGCTCTAGGTGAGTGATCACACCATTGTGATTATCTTGATCGTGAAGATCTTTTTTTGTACAGTTCTTCTGTGTATTCCTGCCACCTCTTAATATCTTCTGCTTCTGTTAGGTCCATACCATCTCTGTCCTTTGTCGAGCCCATCTTTGCATGAAATGTTCCCTTGGTATCTCTAATTTTCTTGAAGAGATCTCTAGTCTTTCCCATTCTGTTGTTTTCCTCTGTTTCTTTGCATTGATCGCTGAGGAAGGCTTTCTTATCTCTCCTTGCTATCCTTTGGAACTCTGCATTCAGATGCTTATATCTTTCCTTTTCTCCTTTGTTTTTTGCTTCTCTTCTTTTCACAGCTATTTGTAAGGCCTCCCAGACAGCCATTTTGCATTTCTTTTCCATGGGAATGGTCTTGATCCCTGTCTCGTGTACAGTCTCACGAACCTCATTCCATAGTTCATCAGGCACTCTATCTATCAGATCTAGTCCCTTAAATCTATTTCTCACTTCCACTGTATAATCATAAGGGATTTGATTTACGTCATACCTGAAAGGTCTAGTGGTTTTCCCTACTTTCTTCAATTTAAGTTTGAATTTGCCAATAAGGAGTTCATAATCTCAGCCATAGTCAGCTCCTGGTCTTGTTTTTTTTGACTGTATAGCGCTTCTCCATCTTTGGCTGCAAAGAATATAATCAATCTGGTTTCGATGTTGACCATCTGGTGATGTCCATGTGTAGAGTCTTCTCTTGTGTTGTTAGAAGAGGGTGTTTGCTAGGACCAGTGTGTTTTCTTGGCAAACTCTATTAGCTTTTGCCCTGCTTCATTCTGCATTCCAAGGCCAAATTTGCCTGTTACCCCAAGTGTTTCTTGACTTCCCACTTTTGCATTCCAGTCCCCTATAATGAAAAGGACATCTTTTTTGGGTGTTAGTTCTAAAAGGTCTTGTAGGTCTTCATAGAACCGTTCAACTTCAGGTTCTTCAGCGTTACTGGTTGGGGCATAGGCTTGGATTTCCATGATACTCAATGGTTTTCTTTGGAAACGAACAGAGATCATTCTGTCGTTTTTGAGATTGCATCCAAGTACTGCATTTCGGACTCTCTTGTTGACCGTGATGGCTACTCCATTTCTTCTGAGGCATTCCTGCCTGCAGTAGTAGATATAATGTTCATCTGAGTTAAATTCACCCATTCCAGTCCATTTTAGTTCACTGATTCCTAGAATGTTGACGTTCACTATTGCCATCTCCTGTTTGACCACTTCCAATTTGCCTTGATTCATGGACTGACATTCCAGGTTCTTATGCAGTATTGCTCTTTACAGCATTGGACCTTGCTTCTATCACCAGTCACATCCACAGCTGGGTATTGTTTTTGCTTTGGCTCCATCCCTTCATTCTTTCTGGAGTTATTTCTCCACTGATCTCCACTAGCATATTGGGCACCTACTGACCTGGGGAGTTCCTCTTTCACTGTCCTATCATTTTGCCTTTTCATACTGTTCATGGTGTTCTCAAGGCAAGAATACTGAAGTGGTTTGCCATTCCCTTCTCCAGTGGACCACATTCTGTCAGACCTCTCCACCGTGCTCACCCATCTTGGGTGGCCCCGCGGGCATGGCTTAGTTTCATTGAGTTAGACAAGGCTGTGGTTCTCGTGTGATTAGATTGACTAGTTTTCTGTGAGTATGGTTTCAGAGTGTCTACCCTCTGATGCACTCTTGCAACACCTACCATCTTACTTGGGTTTCTCTTACCTTGGGCGTGGGGTATCTGTTCACGGCTGCTGCAGCAAAGCGTAGCCGCTGCTCCTTACCTTGGACGAGGGGTATCTCCTCAGCGCTGCCCCTAAAGTTTCAATTTAGGAAGGTCAAAAATCTGGGAGATGGGTGATGGTGAGAGGTATCCAACAGTGTGAATGTTGTGTACAGTTAAATTTGTTAAAATAGTATGTTTTATATTATGTGACTTTTACCGCAATGAAAAAACATGTGAGAAAACAAAAAACCAAAGTATTTTCTAGGCAGCATCGAGTAGACAGTGATCCTCTGATACCCCAACAGACAACCCAGATTCAGAACGTGATTTTGCTGCAACAGAGAATTTAATTTCCTGCATCAACTGTTCCCCCCTCTCTGTAGGGTTATCTTCATGAGCATATAAGTTTCACGCCTGGTCCTGTCTTAAAACATCTCCCCTTTCCAATAAAACTCCTCGGCGTGAGAGTAATCTCAGCCCAGTCTCCTCCCACTGGAACTCGCCTCCCGGCCCCACCCCGGCTTTCTTTCAGGGTTACTGTCCATTTGCTAGAGTCTGTGCCCAGAAGCCCTGGACGCGATTGTCCAGTCTCCATCGCCTTCTGGGACGCCGCCCTCTCTGGGGTTCTCACGCCCTTGGGGCCACTTTTTGCCTGAGGCATCATTCTGACTCTGGGGTTACAAATACCTTTCACAATCTGGTAATCTCTCTAGAGCCACATTGCAGAAAAAAATGTATATATGTTTACACTGACAAAATTTATTGTCAGTAGTATTTCATCCCCTTTAATTATGGTGGTTTCTAGGGAAGTTTGATTTCTCTAAGAGCTAAAATAATAATGTACAAAATAATGTTTATTGTACAAATTTTGGTGATTCCTGTATTTCATCATTTATTCTCTACTGTGATCGAATGATACTACCATTTTCAGCTGTTTTATAGGCATACTTGGGTTTCCCTGAAAGTTAGGTCTTGTTGCCGTGATCTAGTGCTGATGGTGAAATGTAATGTGTCTAAAGATCCGTTTTGAGTCTCTTGAAAAGCCTGACAGTAGTCCTTACATATGGCAATATGATTAATATTTTTATTAAATTCTTCTAGAAATTATTGCTAAAAATTGCTATAAAACAATTTTATAATTTAGAATTATGTAAATTATGGTAAATATAAATTTATATAAATATATAAATGGTGGTAAATATTAATTATGCTAGAATTTCTTATACTCTGTAGAATATAGAATATTCATGCTCTAATTCTATCCCCATATTTGAACTTTCATTTAGTTCAGGTTATAATTTGAAAGATTTTATATGTAATCCTGTTATCCACAAGTGTTTTCATTTTTTGTGTGTCCTTATTGAATCTTTGTCTAGCCATAGATAAGATTCTTCTGTAGTTCTGTCATGTACAATTTGGAACAGTTTTTAGAAATCTCAGCATTATTCTGTAAGTAGTTTTCTTAAGTATTACAGCTAGAATACTTTAATGACCTCATCTATCTGGTTTACTTAATAGTTCCTGTCCAGCTGGACATTTTTATGGTTTCCAGAATTCCTCAGTTTTAAAAAATGCTATTATATAGAATCTTTGTAAATGCAGTTTTGCTTTGTTTTTAAATTTTTGCCTGCTGACAGATTCCCAGGGGTATGATTATACAATCAAACACGAACTCAACCTTGCAGTCTTTGAATGTTAGGAGTTTATTTTTTGCCAGTTTTATTGAAAACAGTTTCATTGTTTGAATTTGCATTTTTTAAATTTATTTTTAAATTTTAAATTTGGGCCGTGCTGGGTGTTTGTCGCGCCGTGAGCGTCTTCTCTCGTTGTGGCGGCGCGGGGCGGGCACTCCCTAGTTGTATACATGGGCTTCCCATTGACGTGGCTTCTCCTGGTGTGGGGCCTGGGCTCTAGGCGTGCAGGCTTTAATGGCTGTGCCGTGGGGGCTCAGTAGCTGTGGCTTGTGGGCTCTCGAGCACAGGCTCAGCAGTAGTGGAGCATGGGCTTTGTTGCCCTGCAGCATATGGGGTCTTCCCAGGCCAGGGATCGAACCCGTGTCTCCTACATTGGCAGGAGGATTCTTTACCACTGAGCCACCAGGGAAGCCCCAAGTTTGCATTTCTTAATCATTAGCAAGGTGAAACTTTTTCCCATGATTTTAATACTCTTTCTTGTTTTATGAATTATCTGTTCTATATTTCTTATCTGTTTATCTATTGGGATTTTACCTGCTTGCATCAGCTCTCAACCCTTTATGATCAATTGTATCAATTACACTTTTTAAAAAATATTCCCTTTTATGCTGTTTTTACTTTTTTTAGCATATGGAAAATTTTGAAAACCTTCAGAACATTACCTTATGGCCATTCTTGGTGGATGATACTTGCTTTCTCCTTCTTTTTAAAAATTGTTTAATTGCTTTTATTTGCTAATATGTTTGTAAATGCAGACAGTTTACATTTGTGGCAGACTGACAATTTATACAGGATTTTTGTGCGTGTGATCTTATTTAAATAGCCCCACAGATGATATTCTCTATTTACCTCCATTTCCAGGCACCCAACAGCCGGATCCTTCATTCGTCCAAACAAAGTAAATTTTGGAGTAGACTTTCTCACTGCAATTAAGAACCGCTATGTGCTAGAAGATGAACCAAAGGAAGAGGAAACAGAGCAGATTGTTATAATTGGAAATAAGCCTGTAGAAACCATTGGTTTTGACTCTGTTATAAAACAGCAAAGGTAAGTGAAACTGATATGGTAGAGCTGACTTTGACAGTTTCATCCAAGTTTAGGATTTAAGTTCACTTGACTGTGTGTCAGTGCTGAGAACTTTGCTCCCAAGCGGGTCTCTTTTCTGCAGATCAGCAAATTGCAATCAGAGGGATCCAAGGATTGAATATTTAGGGGAAATTAAAGTTCTTATTTTAGCACAGGACTTTTCTAGATTGAAAGATAAACATTGATTTGCCCGTTGTTATTTATACCATACTCTACTGTATTGACTAATTATTAAGGAGCTAAGGTTGGACATTTGATGAGTCAGGAATGGAAACAGAAGTCTACTTTGTTACCTGTGCCGTGTAGCAGGATGGCAACTTCTAAAACCCAGTAGTTCCCGTCTCTGCACACGCTCATCACCTGGGCTGCTTTTGAAACATGCCGAATTCTGGGTCCCATCCCAGACCTACTGGATCACAATACCATGGGGGTCTTGCTTTTAAAATGTACCCCGAAGTGACTGTGTCTAAGGGGCACTAAATGCATTTTGAAAGTGCTGTGTTTGAACTTTCTCTGCACTTTCAAACTCTTCGAACACAGTGGTGCTCTTCAGAGAGCCTCATTGCTTATTCTGATGCACCATGTGAACCAGAGTAGAAGCTAATATTCACACAAAGCCATGCACAACTGTGTGGTTTTGTGCGACTTCCCAGGTTGTGCTTCTTTAGTGATGGTCAGTGTGTGGTGTGTGACCCTGACCTGGATGAGGCATCCTAGTAGTGACCCCTGGTGGCCACTCTGGAGAGTAGATTTGCTGCTATTGACACCTTCAGTCTCTGAAAGAGTTAAACTGTGATTCTGTTCAAAATTAAATTCTTTGCTATCTTTTTATTGTTCTCATTATTATTATGGTGATTTAAACATGATACAGAATTTAACTCACATGGGCACTAGGTTGAAGAGTAAATACATTTCCTTTTTTAAAATTAAAAAAAAAAAAATTTTTTTTTTTTTTTTTAAATTTTGGCTACACCCTGTAGCTTGCAGACTCTAAGTTCCCTGACCAGGGATTGAACCTAGGCCATGACCGCGAGAGCCCGGAGTCCCAACTGCTAGACCATGAAGGAACTCCTAGTAAATTCATTTCTCTGGTTTTTAGCATTTTAAAAAAAACGCGCAAATTCTTTCAAGATTTTTGAAAAAGCAGTAACTTGACTGTTAATTACAAACAACATACATTCATTGTTGAGGATTTAGAAAATATACCTTGAACAAGAGTCATGACTAACGCGCCACTGAGAGACAACGAATTTAGGTGATTTTTGCTTTATTGAACTTGATTTACAGAGCTGTGGGCTTCCCTGGTGGCTCAGATGGTAAGGAATCTGCCTGCCATGCAGGAGACCCGAGTTTGATCCTTGGGTCAGGAAGATCCCCTGGAGAAGGGAATGGCTACTCACTTTAGTATTCTTGCCCGGAAAATTCCATGGACAGAGGAGCCTGGCAGGCTGCCATCCATGGGGTCCTTACGAGTTGGACACAGCTGAGTGACTAACACTAACAGAACTGTATCCTTCACAGGGTTAGGGTTCTTTGCTTAATTTTTTCCATTTAAAATGCAAATATTAAAAAAAAATTTTTTTACACCAGAAGAGGTACTTTTTCCCCCTGTTGGTTAATCTCTTTCAGAGAACACCATGGGCACTGTGAGTGTTAACAAATTGCCAACAGATTTTTCTCCCCTGGTTTATGAACAGCTGCATAACTCAGATTTCTAGTGAATGATTACTGCCTGCATATATATCAATCAACGTGTTCACTAATGAGCTAGTGTCTTTCTGGAAAGGACCCAGTGTTGGAGTCAGTCAGGCTGGGTTCAGATGTCAGCTCAGCCACTTTCTTTCTAGTCCTGACACCAGTTAGAGCTTCTTTGGTTTCTAGGCTTCCGTTTCCTCATTTCCAAAGTAATACCTAAGCTGTTAGAACTCTTGGGAATAACAAGTGGTAGGCGTCACTGTTGGCGTGATGCTTGCTTTTTTTTTTTTTTAATTTGGCCTTGCTGTTCTGTGCATGGGATCTTACGTGGGATCAACCTGTGCCCCCTGCATTGAGAGTGTGGAGTCTTAACCACTCAACTCAACCTCAACTTTAAGCCATTGTATTATTTCCTTAATAATTCCAGGTGACCAGCTTTGAGTTTGCATCACTGAGAAAAGACATAATGAGGGAAGCAAAACCAAATGAAAACCACTGTGTATAGTTTCTCTTTGGAGATGGCTGTGGCTCTGACTGAGGTCTGAATTGAGACCAGGATCCCTAAGCTTCCAGGCACCACAGGAACTCAGGGGTCCAGCAGGGTAGTTTGCATTTTAGAGGGGAACAGTGACATCTGCCGGACATGGTGTGAACTGCTAGTTGCAGGTAGTTGAGTTTCTCACTATTCCTCCTCTTTCCATGGCGTCACATGCCTGCAAAGCTGGGTTTGGAGTCACTCTTGTGCTGAAAGAAAAGCAAGTACTGTATCTCCTGAAAATCATCATGGAACAGGAAAAGGAGGGGTGGGGTCCATTCAGACTCCAGGGTTTGAAAAGTTATATAGTGCCCAGCAGACACTAGTTTGACAGGACATAAATAATTATAAACTTGTTTGGTCCTAATTGCTTACTAAATGGTACTTTATTTTGGCCTCGGGGCACTGCGGGAGCTTACTGAAATGCTAAGGGCCCCGTGAACTGAGAAAGTTTGGCAGCCTATGCCCCAGCACTTTGCTGCTGCCTTTCTCTCAAGTTTCTCATGCCTTGCAGGTTGGTCTTAGTATTCCCCCAGAGGTTGTCAGTTTTATATTTACTTTTATAAATGCTTGTAAAATGACTTACTGTATATCACAGTATATTCTGAGGGTTTCACAAATACTGACCCACTAAATGATAGCATATAAAAGTTGTAAAATATACATAATGTAAAATTTACCATCTTAACCATTTTTTTTTTTAAATTTTGGCTGCATCGGATCTCAGTTGCCTCATGTGGGATCTTTTCGTTGCTGTATACAGACTCAGTTGTGGTGCATAAGCTTAGTTGCTCTGGGGCATGTGGGATCTTAGTTCCTGGACCAGGGATTGAGCCTGCATCCCCTGAATTGCATGGCATATTCTTAACTACTGGACCAATAGGGAAATCCCCATCTTAACTTTAAGTGTGTAGTTCAGTAGGGTTAGGTGCATTCCCACTGTTGTGTAACCAGCAGGACTGTCCATCTTCAGAACCTTCTCTTCCTCCCAGACTGACACCTTGCAGCCCTTAAACAACAGCTGCACATCTCTGCCTCCCGCAGCCCGTGGCAGCCGCCGTTCTACTTCCGTGTCTGTGAGGTTGACCCTCACCTAGGTACCTCATATAAATGCAGGCATACAGTGTGTGTCCTTTTGTGACTGGCCCCTTTCACATAGCATGTCTTCCAGGTTCACAAATGTAGTCCCTTCCTTTTTAAGACTGAGTAATACTCCGTCACATGGACTGGCCGCACTTGATTCCTTGGTCAGTGGGCACTCGGAACGTGTGGCCCTTAGTGAATAAAGCCGTCATGCTCACGGGCGTGTGGATGTGCCGCCTGAGGTGCAGAGAGGTTAGCACGTCCAGGGCCAGAGGAGGGGGGAGTCTGACTCCAGGTCCTGTGCTCTCAACACTCTGCGGTGCTGTAACGCTTGGGCTCTTTGAATGAACAGAACATAGATTCTCTACAGTTAAAAAAGTGCTTTCTGAGAGTATCTAAAAAAGCTAAAGATACACACACATGCTCTCTAGGCTATATCCCTAGAGAGATTTTGCCACCTGAGTACAAAAAGTATACAGTAATGTGTCCTTTAGCACTGTTGGGAATAATCTCCCTGTCACCAGAGGAGCAAATAAAGCAACGGCGGTCTCTCTCTCTGGTGACAGACCACAGGTGTGAACATGTCCATTCCAGAGCATGTGTCCATGCAGTCCCCTCTCAGTGCTGGACAGGGTATTGTTGAGGGAGGAAGTTAGTCAAAGGAAAATGAAAGTGAAGTCGCTCAGTCGTGTCCAACTCTTTGCAACCCCATGGACTGTAGCCCACCAGGCTCCTCCGTCCATGAGATTTTCCAGCCAAGAATACTGGAATGGGCTGCCCTTGCCTTCTCCAGGGGATCTTCCTGACCCAGGGATTGAACCTGGGTCTCCCGCACCGCAGACAGACGTTTTACCGTCTGAGCCACTAGGGAAGCCGTACGGTACCATTTATGTCAAATTTTATAATATTCAAAACTGCAATAACTGTTTAGGGACATGGAAATATAGTAAAACTGTTAGGAGAGTAAAATAATAAACTATAAAAAAAATAGTAAAACTATTAAGAAATGCTTAAGATTAAGCCAACACTGACCCCAGTGCCCTCGTTCCCTATGGGGAGTGGAGGACGAGAGGAAAGGGGCTCGAGAGGATTTCGATGTCGTGTATAATGTTTGTAATGCCTTTTTTTTTTTTTTCCCCAGTAAGGCTTTATTTCTTAAGTTGGGTGGTGGATACTGTTATTTCTGGTGCCTTATTATGTGTCTAAAACGCTTTTTAATCTTTTAAAGGGCCGATGGATAGCGTACATGTTTATGTCTGCATGTGAACTATGTGTTTTTCATACAGTCAGCTGAGCAAGTTGCAAGACGTTTCTTTGAGGAACTGCGCAGTAAATGGTGCTGGTGATCAAGGAGGAATTGCCAAAGCTTGTCCTAGTATCCTTTCTAGTGAGAACTCGTCACTGGGATCGGGCTGGATTGGACACTTGAGCCAGACACCCTGGTTCCCTACCCGATGTCCGTTCTCCTAATGGGGACTCGGTTCCGCCTGAGGTTGTCGCCGCTCGGGGAAATTACCTTCCTAGACCATTTGCTTTCAAGTGGGGTGTGTGACTCACCCGGACCGGGGAGAGGTAAAATGGGAGTGTCTGGACAGGGTTTCTTCCAGGGAGACAGACGTGGCTGGACCAGCTTCTGTCCGTTGCCCACCACCCTGCCCGCCCCCTCTTGGAGCACAGACAGAGGGTCCAGGGCTTGGCAGCCAGGCTGTGGGGTGAGAGCCGTCCTGGGAAGCCGGCAGGGAAGGCGCCGAGAGGGACTGGCGCCTTGGGTGGGCCCTGGGGCCACTGCACCAGCCCCGACGGCCTTCCTGAGAGGGAGGGAAGTAAATCCTTTCTTTCATTAAGGTTCCTGCTCATGCAGCAATGCGGTTTGAAATCATACCTCAAAAACAAGCTTTTCCAAATTTGTCATCTGTCTCTTATAAGTGTGTTCTTTGTTTTTCGCCCTGTGTTTCTCTTATGCCCACACCTAAAAATAGAGGAGGTCAGTCTAAAAGAAAAATCATTAAACTTGCCCCATTTTGTAGTCTGGTAGTCTACTATTTTCTGGTCTGGTAGGGTGTAGTCTGGTTCAAGTGCTTCTTGGATCTGCTACAGTCCTAACAAACCCCAAATAAATGCATCTTTTGGCGTTAAAAACAAAAAGTGGTAAGCCAAATAGACTTTCTCTAACTTTAAAAGGTCTTCTCTCAATTCCTTAAGGCTGCCTTATCTTTGCATAATAGTTTATGCAAAAGACAGCAGCTTATAGGTCTCTCAACTGAGGAGATGGCTGAAGAGCTTTCTTTTAGCAAAATATTTCTAACCACTCTGATGCTACCTACCTTGTGATGGGAAGTGAAGCATAGCTCCCCAAGCCAGTGTTTCAGAGGTGCAGTCCCTTGGCGCTGGGGGTCTGCTGGGACTTGTGACCACTGGTCCTTTCTGCCCGTGAGCAGCACCCCCACCCCACCTTTGCCCCAGATGCGGTCATTCCTCTGCAGGTTAGGCAGCAGAGTCAGGGCATTGAGGTAGGTGTGGAATGGAGCTAGGTAAGGAGCACAATGCCACAGAAGTTCATGGCACATTCTATAATCTGCCTGGCCTCCTCCTAAATGGTTTCAGAACACTGGGAATTGGGTGGTTCAAGGCTCATTTTCAGCACACAGAAAAGTTCTGGTCAGCAGAGGGGTTTGGGAGTGCAGATCGGCTGATTGGAGTTGTCAGCAGTATGCTGGGCAGTCAGCATCTTGCTTGTTTATACCGCTTTCTCCTGGGCAAGAATGTCCCCCAAGACAGGAGGCAGTGAAGTTTGCTGAGATAATCAAGTCATGGCCTATATTTGCAGACCCAGTGATGAATGCCTTGCACTTGCTGATTGAATTCTCACCCGAAGTTGAAGGATTGCCTGGTGTGTGTGATCCAGTCATCGTTTCTAGACTGATCCTTCTCTCAAATCCTTCACTGAGCCAAGGCTGACGGTGGTGGATCGGAGAGCTTGGCTGGGAAGAGGTGTCTCTGAACTTGGGGAGCCCACAGGAGCGAGAGTGATAGAGCTCCCAGGACTGTGTGTGCTCAAGTGTGTCTGTGTGTGTGTGTGTGTGTCCACTATATCAAGTTGAAGTCTGAATACAGGTGGTCCCTGTGCTCTGTTGGAGAAGGAAGTGGCAACCCACTCCGGTACTCTTGCCTGGAAAATCCCACGGACAGAGGAGCCTGGTGGGCTGCAGTCCATGGGGTCACAAGGAGTTGGACACGACTGAGCGACTTCTGTGGGGTTGCACAGAGTCGGACACGACTGAAGCGACTTAGCAGCAGCAGCAGCTGTGCTCTGTACAGGCTAGTAGAAATATGTATAATTCTAGCTACACAATGGAAAGCACAAGCGAGTGGAGAATGACTGGACATGAACCCTTTCCAATTAGCCTGATGGCCCAGAGTTAGCAGGACTGATGAGAATGAAGGGCAGTGGGGGTTTGACCACTGGTCACAAGAAGCGCCCAGGCCAACCACTGCATGCGGGTCTGCGTCTAGGGTGGAGCAGCGGAGGGCACGTGGCAGCATGAGGGGCTGCAGTTCAGGGGCAGGAGGAAGGGCCCGTGTCAGGGGCAGCCCCACCGCCCCTGTGGTGGCTTTGAGACCCCCAGAGCGAGCAGGTGGCCAAGTGGCTGGGGGAGGAGCCAGGGGGACTGGGGGTGCTCTGTGTCTAGGTGTGTCTAGCTGGCCCACACTTGTGGCCCTTTCTCCTTCCATGTGGACGGTGGCCGCTGTTCTAGTGGTAGAGGCCCGGCTTTTCTCTGCTGCTTTCTCCACTGACTTCCACTCTGCTGGCAGCAAACCCTGGAGCGTGAACGAGCACCATTCTGCTCCGTGTCTCATCATCAGGGCATAAGAATCCTGCCCCCAGAGTTCTGAGTGTTATTTCCAAGCCCTCCTGCACTCTGTTCTTTCAGAGCTCCTTAGGTCGGGAGCTGGCAAGCTGTCCCCTAAGGAGCCAGGGAATAAATACCTTAGGCCTGTGGCCAACCAGCAACCTGGGATATTGTGTGGATGCTTCCATGACCACCTCAAATGTAACCTTTTAAAACCGTGAACACCGTCCTTAGCTCTCTGGCCTCAGTACGCCC
Organism: Oryx dammah; assembly: GCF_014754425.2. Taxonomy (NCBI): domain Eukaryota; kingdom Metazoa; phylum Chordata; class Mammalia; order Artiodactyla; family Bovidae; genus Oryx; species Oryx dammah. The sequence continues at coordinate 7,236,405 of NW_024070190.1, read as the reverse complement.
AGAGCGGCTGGAGCAGGGTACAGGCTCTGATTTGCCACCTGGCTGGGTTCATCCCCTTCTGGGCCTTGCCTCCGCCTGCCTTCCCCTCTTCCTGCCTCCTTGTGGAGCTTCCTCATTGGCAAGTCTTTCCTCTCCAACCAGCCCTGTTGATGGACGCCACTATTTGTATTAAAAGTGACTTTCTCCATCTTTCATGGGCAATGATGCCTTGTTGCATTGGAGGCTATAAGAAAATGGGTTTGGGGCTGAGGCTGATCGGGATCTAAGTTCACAGCCGTTGGCCCGCCCCACGCAGCACGGCTACTGACTGCTCGGTTTTTCCTTCAGTGAAAAAGCGAGATGCTGCCTGCACCCAGTGGACCACCTGGCCCGTGGGCAGTCGTTCTTTGGTTCTGGTTTTCTCTTTCCCTCTGTCGCTGCTCCGCCTCAGTCTCTCTGGCAGACTGAGGTGCCAGAGGTCAGCACTCCCCAGGCTCAGACCTTTGACCCTTGGCCTCTCCTGATGAGGCGAGTCCAGCCTGTAGCTGCCAGGCTCCTGCACTCCGGCCTCTGTCCCAGTCCTGTCTGTCTGCTGTGTGCCACCTCTGTTAGGGTGTCTGCAGTCATCTCACGTTGAATGTGTCCCCTCAAACCTGCTCCTCTGTAGTCTTTCTCCATAAAGGGCAGTTCCAGTGACACCAGCCAAAACCCTCAGGGTTAATTTAACTCTTCCTTTTTTCTCAAGTCTCATCTGAATCCATTGACAAGTCCCATCAGCCTCTTCCCTCTGCTGCCCCTCTGGTTCAGGAGCCTCCCGCCTCCCCTTTCTGCTCTGTCTTCGTTTCCTTGCAGTGTGTCCTTTAGCAGTGCAGTAGAATGGCCTTTTAAAAGACCTGGGTCAGCCCACATCAGCAGCTCCCCTTGCAGGCAGAGACTAACAGAGACTTAGCCCTTTGTGATCTGACCTGGGCTCTGGGGCCTCCCTTCCAGTGCCTCCACCCTGTCTGCGCAGGCAGACATGAGCTTGCTGTCCCCCACCACAGGCCAAACCCATTCCAACTTCAGGGCATTTGCTCCTGTTGTCCCTTCTGCCTCGATGAGCTTCTCCAGGGTGGCATTCCCTCAATTCCTTCAGCTCTGCCCACAGGTCACCGTCTCGGTCAGGTGGCCATCGTGAACACTGTGTATAAATCCCCTACACCTCCTTTGCTGCAGGCCCAGCTCTGTTACTCTGAGGCATGTCTGTAACTGGCACA
>NW_024070190.1:7130461-7235160 GCF_014754425.2 Oryx dammah | reverse complement strand
CTGCAGGCCCAGCTCTGTTACTCTGAGGCATGTCTGTAACTGGCACACCAGAGATGCACGTGCTTTTGATGGGCGTGTTCACTGCTAGACACTTGGTCTCCAATCGTTATTTGCAGGATAGAGGAACAGTTTCCATACATACTGGAGTAGTGTGTACAATCCTCTTTGAGCTGGTCCAGCCCTTCAGGCTTTGCTCTGCCTCTTGATGGCATGCACTGCCACCATCCCCCGTGGCATCTGGGGCCTTTCTTTGTCCTGGGGCCTTTCTTTGTCCTGGGTTACCCACTCTGGATTCCTGTACCAGGGATGGTGGGTATCACACCAACTCCATCCAGTCTATAGGAGACCCTCAGAATTCCAGGTCATTCTCAGCCCTTTTGAACATGTCTCCAAAGTAACTGCTACTGACCCCCTGGAGGCACCTCTCCTTATTTGGGGGTTCGTAGGGTGCAGAGTGCTTGACATAAGGCTGCAGGGGCTCCACAGTACCAAAGGCAGTATATGTGGGTACACCTTGGGTGCTGGACAGATCAGTTACCATCTCTGTTGGGTCTTTTCCTTTTTTGTTATTTTGCTGGGGGAGTAATGCTGGAATGGATGATTGTTAACGACATTTGGTTCCCACTCACTCAATTGCGTCTGCCTCAAGCATGCAGTATGTGACAGTGACCCTTTTAGTTTCTAGATGAAGACCTGGATGATTAAAAAGGGGTACAAGTAGTATGTGCTCATGAAAAGAATCTCAAGCAGACTAGAAAGCGTAAAGTGAAAAGGTAAAAATCCCATGTTCCAGAACCGAGGTAACAATTGTCTTCTTTTGCATCTTTCCATATTACTGTTTCTTAACACGTGCATTTAGATATTAGAAGCATCGATTTGTCAAAAAATCTGTTGTCGTCATGGGAAGAAGTTATAGATATTGCCAGTCAGCTCAAGCACCTAGAAGTCCTCAATCTCAGGTATGAACTGGTGGCTGCCCAACTGCACCTGATTATGAAGTCCTAATCTCTCCTGCTCCTTCACAGCATCTCCACGGGAGTGAGGCGGGAAGGGCAGCTGAGCTGAATTTATTGAAGTTTAACGTACTCTTTAATATTCTTTGATTTTAGTTTTTTAAATGTTCAGTTCAGTCACTCAGTCGTGTCCGACTCTGTGCGACCCCATGAATCGCAGCACGCCAGGCCTCCCTGTCCATCACCATCTCCCGGAGTTCACTCAGACTCATGTCCATTGAGTCCGTGATGCCATCCATCCATCTCATCCTCGGTCGTCCCCTTCTCCTCCTGCCCCCAATCCCTCCCAGCATCAGAGTCTTTTCCAATGAGTCAACTCTTTGCATGAGGTGTCCAAAGTACTGGAGTTTCAGCTTTAGCATCAGTCCTTCCAAAGAAATCCCAGGGCTGATCTCCTTCAGAATGGACTGGTTGGATCTCCTTGCAGTCCAAGGGACTCTCAAGAGTCTTCTCCAACACCACAGTTCAAAAGCATCAGTTCTTCGGCGCTCAGCCTTCTTCACAGTCCAACTCTCACATCCATACATGACCACAGGAAAAACCATAGCCTTGACTAGATGGACCTTAGTCGGCAAAGTAATGTCTCTGCTTTTTAAATGGTCACATGAGGCGATTCATTAATAGAGAATGTGTTTTACTTTTGATTAGATGGACATTAGGTTACCATGTTGAACTAGAAGGTCTTCATGTTTTTTCACAAGCCTGACCATATAAGATGGGCCATCTGGGTACCTGTTATTTAACTGGGGAGAAAGAGATGTGATTAAAAGTGCTTGTTCATTCTGAACCCTCTAGCCTTTAACTGCTTTAGGAATGAGTTATTTCAGTGGAGGTACTGTTTAATTCACTTCTGATAAGGGCTTTTCACTGAGCTCTGTATTTTACTAATGTTTGCCAAGGCTTCTTGAGTATCTGATTAATTTTAATCTCCGGAGCTAACTTTCCAAGGGCTCAGCCAGGCTCCCCCTTTCACATCTGAGCCAGCCTCACAAATACAGGTGAGTTGTACCTGACAGGCAGGTTCCGCAGAGCAGATAGACAGGCCTAAATTAATTATTCTTCCAAATAGAGCAAAGAGTATATTTTGACCCATGGTATCACCTCCTCTAGAAATAAGGGTTAATGTGCTTTATTTAATGATAATGTCCTTCAAAAATGACAAGATATGGGGTACCTTCTGAAAAAAGATGTGGGGTAACTTCCGAGATTAGGATCTTGAGAGGGAACTTAAAGGGCAGCAATTTATATCGTCCATACGGACAGCAGGCTCTGTTCAGAAGCAAAATTCTAGCTCACAGTCCAGCACATCTGTAAGACTCTTGAGAGCAGGACTGAATTTTACAGCATCCAGAACAGCAGCTGACCTCACAGATCGATGCCTGAGGCTCGTGTTTCAGATAATCTGCAGCCTCACCTGGCAGCCTAACCCTATGAACACACCTTTTCATGTCAGATACCAGTGAATTGTGCATTGTAACTATTAAAAATTAGGTAGTCTTGACACATTTTGTTTTTAATATAATTGAGATTTAAGGTTGAAACAAACCAGACCCCTCATGTTAAATCCCAAACTGTTGCCAGTGACCATCTCAGTTGGGCCTCCTCTGTCGCAATAATAAGCTCATCATGTCTTTCCTTCTACACAGTGAAAATAAACTAACGTTTCCCTCAAGCTCACCTTCTCCAACCGGAGCATTTTCTACGCTGAAGGTTTTAGTCCTTAACCGGACAGGAATAACATGGGCAGAGGTAATCATGTATCTTTGGTTTTTTTGTTCAGTTGCTCAGCTGTGTCTGACCCTTTGCTTTTTACCTAGTAATAAGTAGTTTTAAATTCTTGGTTAAATGAGGGAGTGAAGCCCAGCGGTGGCTTCATTTTAATCATCCTGTTATCAAGATAATTATGTTCTTTTAAACAGCCTAACAGAAAGGGGTTACAAAATCCTCGTAGTTAGTAGAATTTTCTGTCTCTGAATCTGCCCTCTTTCTTGGCTCTTCTGGTTAGTTCTGGTGTCTCCTGAACAGTCTGCACAAAGCGCGTGCCAGGCTTTGAAAAGCCTTTCAGCTGCCCGAATTTCCCCGCATGTTCTTAGGGCTGAGGCTGAGCTGCAGAAAGGTTCTCATACCCTTTTCTTGTTTGGGATTCAGCTCCGCGAAGCCACTGCTTCAGGTACCCAGCTGGGTTTGAAAGCGGACTCTGAGTCCTGGGCCAGGCCGCCTCTGCAGTCTAGATCTGGTACTACTTGGCTCGGTCAGAGGTTGACTGACTCCACACACCGAGAACACTGCGGTTTCAAACCAAGTGTGGATAAGTGCAGTGTGCATCTGTGAAGCCCTGCCAGGGGACCTCTGGAGAGACAAGTGGCCTCGCCCTTGGGCCGTCCGTGCCTCCACAACCTGACTTCTTCCTTAGGGGCTTCTCCATGCAGAACAGGAAGGAAGGGCACAGTGGAGGTAGCAGTCAGCGTCCAGTGAGAAACTGTAAACATAGTTATGGAGAAAGTTTGTCCTATTAGCACATTCTCTATAAACCCAGATTGGCATCAAGACGTGAGGAAAGGTGTTTAACATCAGTTTCCTTCTGTGGGTGAACTGTTTCCAATAATGAGAATGTGGTAAGTTACCATCTCCAGTTCCACTTTGTACAGGTCAGGATATGCCTGGATGATGGGCGGATGCCTACCCTGATGGGTTCCGGGTGCCCAGAGTGTGTGCTCCCATGTTACTGAAGCTCTGCCCCTTACCACCACCAGCACTCCCGGCCTGAGACAGAGTCTGTACCAAAATGTCCAAAGGCATTTATTTCTAAAACAGGAGCCAAACTGACTTCATGTGGAAGTTCTAGTAATAAACACGCGGGGGAGTGCCTGAGGCCTCTTCACCTGACTTGAGTCTCCCCTCAGGTGCTCTGCTGTGCCCCTGGCTGGCCTGTCCTTGAGAAACTGTACCTTGAGTCTAACAATATCGTCATTTCTGAAAGGTAACCAGGGTTTACATCAATGCATCTGTCACCATTTAGCCATTCTTTTTATTTTTAGTTCAAAACACTTATATTTATTGAAATAGTTTTTCCAAACATCAAGAGTAAAGAGACGTAATCACATTCTCTGAGAAGTAGCTGTATATCATTTAGTCATTCTGAATAAATAAATGCTCCTAATTATACCTGATTTTTAGAAGAATTTTCAAATAAGAAAAACACTTACTATTCATTGTCCCCCCAAATTAGACTGTCAACTCAAACTTCACTAGAGGTTCTAATTGAGGAAACCCCATCAGAGTAAAAGTTTTAAGATAAATATTTTTAAGCTTTGAATTTTATTAGTTTTACATAAACATATGTAATTTCTAAGTGGAAGTTCTGTAGGATGACTGGTAAGGATTAAATAATGGATTTTAAATTAGCATTATCTGTTCAAGGTCAGTGTACCAATGTACAGCCCTCCACACCCCCAGTTTTGCGTCCACAGATCCAACCAACCACAGATTTAAAATACTCAGGAAAAAAAAAATTTCAGAGAGTTCCTTAAAAGCCAAACTTGAATTTGCCATGCATTGGAACTGTTTACATTATATTAGGTGTTTTAAGTACTCTACAGGTGATTTACAATATATGGACAATATATGTAGGTTATAGGCAAAGACTGTGTCATTTTATATAAGGGACTTAGCATCCTCAGGTTGTGGAATCCTTAGGAGTCCTGGAACTAATTCCCCAGGGATACCTAGGGATGACCTTGTATGTAAAAAAAAAAGCTTATTCTCTTCTGTCAGTTAAATAGGTTGTCACTTAATCCTCCTCTCTTGTTGATATTATTAATGTGTAAAATAAACATGGACAAGTTTATAGCAAATTCTCCAAGGAGTCAAATGAATGAAATTACTGTTCAGAATGATTCTATTTATTAATTATATAGACAGAGTTTTTTTAAAAAACTCTTAATTTTGGATTCACGTACATTTATAAGTAGTAGCCAGAGATCACCTGTACCCATTCCCCAGCTTCCCCCACTGGTAACATCTTGCAGAGCTATGATCAGTATCAGAGCTAGGACACTGGCCCGGCCAAGATAAGAACATTCCCACCACCACCAGGATCCTTTATGGTGCCTTTTATATCATACACTTGCCTCCCACCCCACCCCCACCCCCCTGATCTCTCCTTAACACTGCAGCCAGGTATTTTAAGGCTGTATCTTTGAAAACAAATCTGTGTGAAAAAATTTTTATCTTCCATACAGGCCAACTGATGTTCTACAGACAGTGAAGTTGTTAGACCTTTCCTCTAATCAATTAATTGATGAAAACCAGCTGTTTCTAATAGCGTATCTGCCCAGGTAACCTGCTCCTAAAATGCCTGTTACAATAGAATTTAGTAGATTTTTAGTGAATGGATCCTATGCTGTATATGCTTTCTCAGTGGAAATATGATACAGTGATGATGGAAATCCCAAATTCAGTTAATTCCCTTTGCGAAATTTTTATTTGAATTCACGAAATGACTTCTGAACCACGTACAATGTAGTCTATGCCTATACTGTGATACTCGAAGGATGAATATTTTGGCCCTGATGCTAATACCAAAAGTTTTCATTCAGTAAGCTTGGGGAAGTCCGTGTCTCTTTCCTGAGACTCATTTAGCAGTGAGCACAGCAGGAGGCACCAGGTGTTGTTTTGATGACTCGGAATCCAGCAGAATGTAGCACAGCAAGCTGCTCTGTGTGCCCTACACTGGACCTCATGGTTCCTCAGCATCACACACAGGATGAAAAGCTATGGTGCAGGAAAAAATGTACAGATCTAGTCTGCTCGGATAGCACGTGGCAGTTTATATTGTTCTGTGTAATCAAATTGAATGTTTTTACATTTCAGATTAGAGCAACTAATCCTCTCTGACATTGGAATTTCTTCTATACATTTTCCGGATGCTGGAATTGGTACTTAAGATTATTCAGTCACCCCTCCCCCGGCTCCCCCGCCCTTCAGCTCGCTCTCCCTTCTGCTGTGTAACTTAATTCTCTTTCTTCTAGGGTGCAAAACCTCCATGTTTCCTTCCTTGCAGTACCTTGTACTAAATGACAATCAGATAGCGCAGGTAAGAGTGTCTTCAGAATGTGTGCACTGCATTGTTACTTACTTCCACTCTCAGGATGCTGTTTGTAGACTCCTGCTCTTAAGGAGTATTTTAAGTTGAAAGAGAAACACTTCCTCAGAGTAAAACTCCTCATATAAACCCAAACTTCAGTTTCCACAGCACAGTTGTAAAGTACCTGGTCTTCCTGGTGGGTGCTCACTGTGGAAAACAGACAAATTCCTTGTCTCCGATGGAACTGGGGGCTTGCTTTTCTGTTACTGATTCAAATCTGTTGAAAAGTTAGCCTGAAACATGTTTATCTTCCTGTGTTTTGGATTTCAGTGGTCCTTTATGAACGAGCTGGATAAGTTGCAGAGTCTGCACGCGCTGTCCTGCACGAGAAACCCCCTGACTGAAGGCAGCAAAGACGCCCAGACCACACGGCAGTTCATCATCGCCAGGATTGGTCAGCTGAGGACCCTGAACAAGTGTGCGGTGAGTGCCAGTGTCCTGGGGAGGTATTTCTTAAACTGCAAACGAAATGGTCCAGTGTGAAGAGACGTTGGAGCGGAGGATCGTAAAGGTGGGCAGGTATCGTTTCCTTCAGATGGTATTACCCATGTGCACTTGCGTTGTGGCAGTTCTTTCCAGCCTCGCAGGTGGGGTTACACTTGGATGCCTGCAGGGGAAACCACTGTTCAGCTGCTCCAGTCCAATTTATTGTCACTTGAGCAGGGTTGGGCCGTGGAATACTAGGTACTCTCTCAGAAGTCAGCTACTCCAGCCCAACACCCTCATGCTGTGGCCTCGGGCCTCAGACAGACACCATCCAGAAACTGGTTTGTGGGCAGATACACTCATGAAGAAAAGGATAAAATTGAGATCCATTGTTCTTTCTGAGTAAACTCGTGGATCTGTGAATGTTAAAAAGGAAAGGTAGAAATTTGTCTCGTTGCCTCAGTTTGATTATTCTCTCCGGGTACCCAAGTACTTTTGCCTGGAAAATCCCATGGACGGAGGAGCCTGGTAGGCTGCAGTCCATGGGGTCACTAGAGTCAGGCACGACTGAGTGACTTCACTTTCACTTTTCACTTTTATGCATTGGAGGAGGAAATGGCAACCCACTCCAGTGTTCTTGCCTGGAGAATCCCAGGGACAGGGGAGCCTGGTGGGCTGCCGTCTAAGGGGTCGCACAGAATCGGACACGACTGAAGCGACTTAGCAGCAGTAGCAGGCAGTGGAGAAGGACAGGGTGCCAGACACACATATTAGAAAAATGCTTTAATAGATTTGCTTTTTTTCTCGCATCCCTGTAGATTGAACCAGAAGAGAGACGTGGGGCTGAGCTCGATTACCGAAAAGCATTTGGAAATGAATGGAAAAAGGCCGGGGGACATCAGGATCCAGAGAAAAACAGGCCAAACGAGGAATTTCTCGCAGCCCATCCTAGATACCAGGCACTCTGCCTCAGTACGTACTGTGCGCCAGGGCCCTCGCCTGGGCTTGGGGGATCCCCACTGGGACAGGGTTTCCTGTGGGTGTTAGAGGAGGTCCTCCATGTTGTTGCTTTTCTCCATTGGGCAGCTAAATGGACAAGAGGGGCTCCTGCAGCTCGCGGGGAGCAGATAATTAAACAGTTGTCTTTAGAAAAGGTACATCTGAAGCACTTCAGCGGGGGAGGAGGGGAGAGCAGCTCTTTACCAAAAGCTCGTCTCTTCACGTACTCACCCAGCTTTCAGTTTCAGGAGGTGGGTACCACTTCCTCGTTTTAGGAAGGGCAGGAAGGACTCCAGGTCATTCCAACCCTGGCGAGTTTTTAATGAAGAGCATTTAACGTGGAACCTAGGCACTGGTATTCTTTGAAGCTCTGCGGGTAATTTTAACGTTCAGAGTTGCACATTGTCTTCCTGAGCACTCGCCCATCCTGGCACCTGGTGGGCAGGGCGCTTTCTGACCTGCTCCAGCCTGGCTTCCTGGACAGTGGTGCTCTGACTCCAGGGCTCCTTGTCCCTGATGTACTTTCCATTTTGTTTTGACTTCATTTTTATTCCAAATTCCACTTTTATGCAATTTCTCTTTTATATCTTTCCTAATATGAGCTCACTGCATAAACGCTTCAGGCTGAAACATCTTTGAGGAAGAAAAGCTGCCTGTGGGAATTGCTTTCAAATTACTCCATTAGCTGGCCCGACTTCCTGGCCATTTAAGGTGAATTCTGAATCACTCAGGGGCAGGGAGGCAAAGGATCTAAAGCTGCCCTGCGGTATGGCTCAGGTCTCCCCTCCTGTCATGGTCTGGCCAAAGGTGGACGGCAGTCCCTCCTCCTCCTCTTTCTGCCTTGTGTGGAGGCTGCTTTTCCTGACAGTGTACCTGGCTTCCAGTGGTAGTTCTGAGCACCCAAGCCAGCACTGCACATACTGGCTGAAACCGGTGACAGTGCCCGGAGTGGAGTTTTTCTCAGGACCCAGGAAGGACAGGAACTGTGACCAAAGGTGGAATTTTGCATCTAAGTACCTGCAGGCACAGCCTCATCTCACCAGTCTCTCAGGATGGTGTCTCCCAGGATTAGTGATGCGACTCACAGATGACAGGAGGGTTCCAGGCTTGGAAGCAGTTGCCGTCTGTCCTTTCCTCCAAAAAATACAGTAACCAAGTAACCAGATAAAAGGAAGCAGAACCCAGGTTCCCATCCCAGCCGCAGCTGGGTTCATCCTGGGAAAAGAAAAGGCTAGGTTGACACTTACCTATACATTTCTCCGCCTCCCCTCTCCCCCCCCCCCCCCCCCCCCCCCCAGCCCTCCCCCACAGTGGCCTTTTGGTTTATCCTCTTTCTTTTTCATTTCTTCTTAAACAGAATACGGTGCACCTGAAGATGGGGAACTGAAAACACAACAACCATTTTTGCTCAAAAACCAGCTACTAAGTAAGAACCCCACATTCAAAGACTGCTTATTTATATTCGAGTCCTTAGATGCTAACACAGATGGTGATGAGTGAAAGTCGCTCAGTTATGTCTGACTCTTTGTGACCCCATGGATTATACAGTCCTTGGAATTCTCCAGGCTGGAATACTGGAGTGGGGAGCTGTTCCCTTCTCCATAAGATCTTCCCACCCCAGGGATGGAACACAGGTCTCCCCCACTGCAGGTGGATTCTTTGCCAGCTGAGCCACCAGGGAAGCTCTGATGATGACCTAATAAGGACTGTTTGTTTCTCTTAAGTAAATACCTAGACAGGCACTTTAATTTTTAAAGAAATGATCTCAAATAAACCTAAATTCTAATGTTGAACATGTTAGCAATCCCCATGCTTTAAACTTACTTACCAGTGTTATAAATGTAGGAAGTATCTGAATAGTGAGTTGAACTGTGATTTGGAAATTCATGAACTTAAAAACCTAGGTAACTGTCAGGAAAGAAGTACTTAAGGGAAAAGGGAAAGCAGCAGAATGTTGGTCCAGCTATTTTTGTTGCTGTAATTCAGTGAAGTAGAAACAGAAGGAATTTGAAACATCAGTAAGTCCTGTTCCTTTAGTGGGATTTGAGCTGCATTCTTTGCTCACTGCTGTTAATGTGTGTACGATTTAAACCCTTCCTCCAGCGGGGCTCAATTAATGTCAGTTAATCTTTTTACTTTCAAGCACTGAAGATAAAATGTCCCAATCAACTTGATCAGAAAGTCATAGAGAAACAACTGCCAGGTAAGAATGAATGTCTCTCACCCCCCTTTCTACTTTTGAATCGCTGGCCCTCCCATGAGGCAGCTGGAAGTAGAACAGTTCATTCAGAGTGTGGGCTTTTACAGCTTGTAAGTGTTCACCAGTCTTCTACATTCTAAAATACAATTGATCATGCTAAACCTACTCCTCCTGTGCACGCCTCCCTGCCAAAAAGTTCGAGTCTCCCGTAACTTCTTGGCTTGTCTAGAAAACAGTTTTGTTAGAATCAGGAGCCCGTATGTGTGGTTACTTCTTTACCCAGAGGCAGGAGCCTAACGGCTCACCCTTCAGGGGCTCCCAGAGGCCCTCTGCTGGCTAGTTCTCACAAGACTGCTCTGGGGGCTTTTCTGGGCCGGAGAAACAGAGGCATTGGCTTGAGTGCTTGCTACTCCTTAACCAGTCAGGAGCCCCTGCAGAGACAGCTCGTGGACACTATTTACTGGACACATTTGAAATAGTTTTCCGTCAAAAGATCAGTGTAACTTACTTTTCACCCAAAAGAGAAATATAGTCTAACTCTTAAGATTAAACTTGATTCACAGTTAAATACTAAAATATAAACAGCTTAAATTTAGCACAGTGAGGATTTGAAGAAGTAGAATATCATAAATGACTCTAGTGAAATACCTTTCTATTTGCCTGTCAGTGCAGTGAATTCACATTGATTTTTAAATTCATTTTTATCAATTAAAACAAGGTTATCCTGGTATTCCTTATGGAGGACTTTTGTCGTGCCCAAAGAAGCACCTTTACGATTGAAAACCATCATCAGTTTTGCTTACCAGTATCGCTCCATTTTTCCTTACTAGCAACCCAGTTTCTGTTCCTATGACATGTCATTCTGCTACTGTTACGTAATGCTAAATTAGAACTAGTGGTTCCCCTTCGTTTTTCTGTTTTCAAGTTTAAATACTGCCAGTAAGGACCCGAACTGGAACAGGCAAGTGAAACAGGACCAGAACTTCTTGTTAATATGATTGATTTGGGGCATGTTTGCATTTTTCCTCCTTTTACATGAAGTCAACTTGCAGGAATGCTCAGGAATGCCCTTATTAGGTCTGTGTTCATGGGCTGAGCTTTATTCACCTTCAAGTAGAATTAACAGATTAATCTGGAGAAATTATATGTAATAATTATGCTATAAGCAATTTAAATCTGAGTCGTATATTCTCTAAACTCAGCAGTCGGAGTTATTAAGCCATCACTAACCACCCTCTGAACAAGGAAAGCCAGTCCACTCTAAACGCTTTGAAAGGACAAGATTATCACATATTCACAAATAAAAGCGCAAACTATGTTGATCGACATTATAAATGTCCATTTAGTGTCTGTATTCAATACATAAACAAGAAAAGGCAAGTTTTTATTCTAAAATAAAGATAACATTTATTATCACAAGTTACATAAAGACACAGCTTTTACAAAAATGTTTGATAGGAAAATATTTTTCTGAATACATGTGATATCTGTAGGAACACCACACTATTGCTGTACCTCCAGCTAAAGCTTCAGAAAAACTATTTCTCATAATCAGCATATCCAATATTTACCACAGCCCATCTTTGGAAAGAAGTTCATAGTGTTTTCTGGACAAAGCAAAGCATTTCCTCATTCAGTTATATCCCTGCGCCCAGTGGCCCCCTGCATGTGTGTGCTTCACAGTGACCCCGGACTGGGAGCACGTGGGTCATTAGGCCCCACACCTCACTGTGCAGAGGAGGAAACGGAGGCCAGAGAGACGGATGCAAGTCCTCACTGAGCCCACACCTGACGCCAGCATCCTTTAAGTAAGCAAGCACAGGTTTTAAAAGTTAATGATTTCACTCACATTTATTTCTGTGCTGAGAATGATTTCTGGTTTATTCAGAATAAGGAGGAAATATTAAACACCACAGACATGATATGAAAAGTCATCAGCAAAGGGCACTTAGGTCTGACATCAGCTCCGTTTCCCCACAGCCTCCCAAACAAGCCCCTAAGTGGTGTGACGCCCTGGTCTGGTGGCCACGTTGCGGGGCGAGCCGTCCCCTGGTCCTTACTTGGGTAAACAGGGTGCGGAACGACAGTGGCAGCTCTCATCACCAGTGTGGTCTTGGAGCTCGTCTTACGGGTAGCTGTCACCTGCGCGAACTGATGATGTTTTTTCTTTTCCTCGACAGAATCCATGACAGTTCAAAAGGTGAAAGGCTTGCTCTCACGTCTCCTCAAAGTTCCCGTGTCAGAACTTCTGTTGTCCTACGAAAGTCCCAAAGTAAGTTGCCCAGAAAAAAACGCAAAGTCAAGCTGGGTTTCCCACACTGTTAAGCTAAGTCTTCACGTAGCATGGTTTGATTCCGAACAGAAACCATGTATATCTTTGTTGGGGGGGGTGTGGGTATGTATGTTTTGCCACATCTGTCTTGATCACCCCCACCTCTCTGCTCTAATTTTAGATGCCGGGCAAAGAGATTGAACTAGAAAATGACCTACAGTCATTACAGTTCTATTCTGTGGAAAATGGAGACTGTCTATTAGTGCGATGGTAACAGCCAACTAATAAAATTCAGAGGTTTGATAATGTATCATGACTGGGTTTCACTGAAAATAAATGATGTACTGGGACAAGTCTCCCCCCCCCAAAAAAAAGAGGTTTACAACTTGCTCTAAGTATAGAATAGCTGTATTTTTCATAGGGAAGAAAACATTTCTAGGCATGTATATAACAGCAATAATAAAGGCTTTGCACCTACTAATGATTTTCAGGTTTTATTTCATAGTTCAGGACTATATTTCATTATGAGAAGATAAGTACTAAATAGAACCTCACTAGTCTAAAAATCCGAAGTTAGTGATGTATTCATAAGTATTAATGGAATCCTCTATTTATACTATTAGTTTAAAAGATTACTAAAATGATTTGGCTGAGTCGGGAAAATCTTAAACTGAAGAAAGCATATCCTCTATGTAATATATACGTTATGATCTCTCTTCTTAGTTACACTGTTTTTAGAAAAATTATGTGCTTTTCCCTACAGTTAAACCCTAAACTGAGCATACATTCTAAGGAAGATTACCAGCTCTGATTGAAATTCACTTATATTAGGTAAACATTTTACAATGGAAGAAAGCAAAATAGTTTCATCTACTTAGAAATATCCTTTCCTATGGCATTAAAACCCTGAGAGGTATGATTTTACTTATATTCATAAAACTTTAGCATTAAAAAAAGGAGTATTAATACAGCTGTGATCTTCAGGATTTATGTTAAATGGCAAAAGCATACTTGGACCTTAGTCTACTTAATGAATGAATTTAAAACCAGAGTCCAGAAGTGAGAATTACAGTGATTCCTTTTCAGGTTGCCCACTTCACTCAGAGCTTTACAAAATCTGACCTGATTTCCAGAAACCCCCACTTTGGTGTAAGTGACCACAGTCACACAGCATGAGTTCTTTTTGGCCTGTAATTATACTACTTAGCTATCCAGAGCTAGTCTGCATTCCAGGCTGAAATTCAGACTAGAATACTCAAGATTTCTGAACTAGGCCAAGTTTTAACCAAAATGACGCAACAGGACTGAGGAATATTTTTTTTACAATTTGGTATTTTTCAAGTCATCTTCCAATATATAATTAAGTTTTTCTTGTACTACAGTTATCTGTTGTTTTTTAAAAAGGAAATTTTGTGCAAATGTTAAGAAATACCACATGAAATACCACATTGGTGAAAGTACCAGCCAAGAATTACCCTGAAAGACCGTATATTCTGCGGCCAAACCTCAGGCTTCTGCTCAGCCGGTCATTCGCCCACCCTGACCTTTAACACAGCAGATCGACCTCATCCTCTTCCTTCGCACCGACAGGGGTCACCACAAAGCTCCTTTAGTCTCCACAGCTGCACGAGCTCCTGCGGAGAGTACTGTGGGGAAGACAGCATTCCTGGTTCACAGGTCTTCTCACAGAGCCACAGGCTGTCCTGTCGGAACACAAAATGCAGGCTGACCCCCTGCTGCAGACAGAACGGGTGTTCACGGGCACTTCCAGAGCCCGGTGAGGTGGCGGTCATTTCAAAGACGAGCGCGCGTGTGAACGCACTCAGCTTATGGGGCACAGGGAGGGTGAGCGCACAGCAGGGACCCCGAGACCCTGGAACAAAGAGCCACAAACGCAGAGTCGTCTTTGCTACTGGAGAAAAGCTGGCCTGACAGCACTGTGAACGCAGCACGTGTTCTGGAGAACTGGTTACGGTATCTGGGGACAGTACCAGGGCTTTCTAGGTATTATCCAGTTTAGTTCTCACAATAACCTGTGAGCTAGGAATTATTTCCTTGTCATGAATGAGAAACAGAGTGAAGAAACTCGCTCCAGGTTACAGTGAAGTTCATGCTGGTAGGCTGAGTAGGAAGGGTTAAAAAGGAATCTCAGCAGAGCTCATGTTCTCACCCACCAGCCTACTTCCCAGCTCCATCGACTGGCTTCTGCTTCCAGTAATATCGCAGAGTACAGGTTCCATTCAATTCGAGAACATAAAAAGGTGGGACATAATAATCAGACTCCTTCCCACAGAGAGCTGTGGCCCTGATGGCTGAGCACCTCCAGGCGTATTAAAGGAAATGGGAGGCTTTCTGTCTCTGCCCTGACCCTAGGTGGGTGGGTTGGGGAGGGTCTCCCCTGAGCACCTGGAACCACAGCCCCCACTTAGGTGGGCACGCTGCTGGAGTCTCACTCTGTGAAGCCGTCTCATGGCCAGGATCTGAAGTCAGCCAACTCCTGTAAATTTTATAGCTGCAAAGAATTGAATGACATGTATAAAAGTGTATAAACACTTTACTCATTGTGGGTTGGAGAATTCCATTTAAAACACTTCCTTTTTGGTTTATGAGACCCTGGCCAATGACGGAGAATTAAACAAAGTGCACAGTTGTCACGACACTCGAAGACTTTCCACTCACAGTTTTGCCCAAGGCTGGGTAAGAGAAACCTCACTCACCTCTTCCGAGCCCCGCGGGCAGCCCTGCTCAGGCTTGCTCACCTGGTATCTTTTAGGTCCTATGGCTGCCATCCAGATGCCCATGCTTACATCTTCACCCTACACACGCCCCAGGAGGTTCAGAAAGTGAAACTTTCAGTGCTGTCTCACTGGTCAAGACGGAGTCACACCCACTCCCACATGCACTCTTTGTACTTCTCTGTTTCCTAATTACTCTAGTATGAAATGCTGAGCATGTTTTAACACTGATACACAACATAAGAGCTACTGGTCATTATTAACATGAAGCATACACACCACAATGAAGTGAGACTACACACTAAGCAGGCGGCCAGCCCCTCTGCGCATGGACCTTAAACTTCCAGCACCAACAGTATGAAAGATACTGTGGATCTAAGACCCAGGCAGAGCTGTTTTATTGACACTGTCACCAGAATCAGCAAAAAAAAAAAGCTTTTATTCATAAGAAGGAAGACTAAGCACGCTGAAGACTAAATCTTTACACTCCTTCAGGGACTATGCCTTTAAATACAGGCTGAAAACGTAAGAAGTATGTTCAAAGATGACTTAGGAATAAAATTTACAGCCAAGGTTTAAGGGATAGAAGTGTATCCCTAACCTCTGAGGGCTGCCGATTCCTATATAGAAGGAATACCATACATTCCCCAAGGGAAGCTGCTCTGCTTTTAGGGCTGAAATACTAGGTGGAGTTTAAAAAAAAAAAAACCTGCTTAATGAGTGGACTTTTAGGTCAGAAGTCCTTAATTACCTGGTAGGTCTTCAATCTCCCCGAGTTGCCAGCCAGCCAGTGGACAATGTCCCTGGAGATGACATAGCCTGACCCACATGCAAAAGCGGGGTATGCGGGGCTGGGGTACTCCAGCTCCTGCCACTTCCCGGTCCGATCAACTGCCCAGTTCAGTCTGAAACTAAGATTGAAAGCAAGTCGGCTTCTGTTGTTCGGATGCAGGTCCTACCTACCACTAGTTAAGCTTGAGTCCTTAATTGACACTACAAAGGAACAAGTTACAGAAGCAAGGAAAGAGAGAGGTTATTTTTTAGTCTTAAGGAATTAAGTATCCAGTGGTGTTTTTTATATAGAAGACTGATATGTTAAGTTCTCTCATGGAGTTTCCGAATCATCTTGCATAGATATATTTAAAAAAATAAATGGAAAATAAATCACCACTCCATATTTAGAGACATAGCAAATGGTTTCAGAAATTTATCATACATTTAAGGAACAGCAGCTTCTAATTTCAGCAGTACTTGTAGGGCACGGTGATAAAAGTCACGTTAATTTCCCCCCTTCATTACATTAGCTTGAGATTTTCCATTTAAAAGAGTTGTTTCCCCTTTAATTGTAGATTAATAAAACATAGTAACTCAGGAGCCTAACAGGGAAATTTCCTATCTCAGCCATATTTTTTCTTAACTACACGTGCTCAGTACATGAAATGAACATCAATGCTAACAATGTTTAACTTACTTTCCCCACCAAAAATTAGGCCCGTCCAGATTCTTGAGGGCGATTCTATTAAAAACAGCTTCCAAGTCTATATAACAGTCGTCATCCGTCTTTAGCAACAAATCAAAGCTGGTTTCTTCCACAGTCCTGTTGGCGAAAAGAGGGATACGAAGTCAGGGCACCCCTCCAATATCAAGAGCACCTGCCCTCAGAGGAGACGGCTGCTGCCGACGAGTCCTCACTCGGTGTTAGCGGAGTGGCCCAGCAGGCGGGGCCGAGCCGACCTGAAAAGGTGTTAAGGAAAAGAACACAATGGAAAAGAAGACTTGGCTTAGATGGAAACGTACAATCAAACGCTTCTTAGGCCTTGCGCAGGTCAGGCCAGCATGTCTGTTAAGCAGCAGAACTTTGCCTCTTGCATTCCTAACAAGAGGCCCAGGGTGAGGGGACACGTGCCTTTCACAGAACAGCGGCACACAAAAGAATGTGTTCTTTGCTGCTATCTATACTATACTCAGGCGCTTTACGGTATTTAAAAAGCTGAGTGAAAACACTGAAATACATTTTCCCTTGGAAGCGATCTTCAGTAATTCAGCCATCACAAATGACCTTCTGGAGTGCACAAGAGGGTGATTTCATTTATCTAGACATTAAAAAGTATATAATGGCAACTACAGACAAAACTGACTCTTCACTTTCACACTGCCAACCCCTGTACCTCTTTGTTAAAAAACCCAGTCTTGATAAGTAAGAACCAGTTAAGAGGACAGAAATATGTACAGAAATCTGGAGAAAAAGTTTCATTAGGTCACAAAATGGTGAATTTTAACAACAGATCCACAACGGAAAGCATAACCCTATGTTTCTGAAGTTTTATTTTCAGTCAGCAGCAGAAGACATACATACTATTTACTTGCTAATCAGAAATAAACTTCCATGATAAAGCACACTGAGGTCACTGATGGAGCCCCTGGATAAAGATGCATGAATAACAAAGATGTCATTTACAGTGTGGAGGGTAGCCTGGGGACGAGTGGGAAGCGGGCCTGGACACACAGCTTGTTAATAGGTCACTGCAGTGTCCTGGCAGAGAGAGTGGCAGAGACTAAGATCACAGAGATATGCAAGCAGAAAAGACAAAACCCGAACTTCCACAGTTGAGAATCAGCTCCCTACGGAAAGCCCTAGAACTCCGCAGTCCTGATCTCCACCACCTGGACCTCCATTACCTCTCCTCACCTCTTTAGGTCCTTGCCTTGGCCCAGCCAACAGGAGCCTCATCAGCGGCCTCAAACTAAAAGGTTCTTACTACAGCTGTCAAACTTAATCCTGGTATTCTGGGCATACCCACACTTCCAACTCTTATTTACATCTGCCCTCTAACCACAAGAGGACTCCAAAATTATACTGACTTGCCCCAGCTATAAAACGACATAAATGAATTTAACTGTCTACCCCTCAGGACCAGAAGTTGGTAACTTCCCATGAGCAACAGAGAACAGAAGGGACAGCCTTTGGGGCTCATCAAGCAACTCTCTGATAAAGTTTAAAAAAAAAAGACAAAGGATGTGAGTATACTTAATGTGTTTGATCTAGACAGAGTTTGAAGGTTTTACATCTTCAGTCAGGGTAGACAGTATCAGAGGCTCAACAGAAAGTTATGAGACTCTACAGTAACTTAGTAATATTAACAACTACTTGTGTTCAATTAATAAGTTACTGTATACTTATTGTTGGTATTAAAAGGAGTTACAACCAAGACCCAAGAAATAATGGAGGGTCTGGGAAGTAACAATATGGTAGACTCTAAGGGTTGTTGAATTTCATTAAAGGTTCTGGAATCAGGCCAGGTAGTTTTTCAATGAGTGAGAAATACAGTGTGGATGTTCAGCTGAGTAGAACTCAGATCAGTAACCTTGGTGTGAGTGACTGTAAATTGGAGTTATTAGGTGAGTGGGGATGCAAACCACTTTCAAACTCACTGATTTTCACCTAATGTTGGCTCCAGACAACTATGGAAAAGCAGGAATGACTCAAAGTGACCCATCTTTTACCTTGCTTTTGATTAATAGCACTCACGTTATGGATCTGCTAAGAGAAACAATAAGGCACCATTTCAGAAGATGAGTCCTCACAAAGAACTAGGGTATGACAGATCACACCGCAGGCGCTCAGGGCTCTTAGGTTAGTTTGTTGAAAAAAAATCTCAGTGGTTTGATGTTATTGACAAACTGCTTTTACATCAAAAGAAAAATAAAACAACACCTACCCAACATTTTTATAACATACCATCTATAGAAGTTCAGCAGTTTTGCAGGAACATTTCGGTAAGTGTCGACAACATCCACAAACACGATGTCATCATAGAGGCTGCTTTCTTCCTTTAGTAAGGCATCCTCCTCGTGGAGATTATGCATGTGATCGAGAAGTCTTCGAGGGCGAGAATGAAGGGTTTTTAAAAGAGCATCGCCTTCTAAAAAGAGAGTTGGAAAAAAGAGCTGCTGCAAGCTTAAGACCTAGAACTTGTGACATCATCACACTAATACTCCTCCCAAGGCAACCTAATGGGACACATTTGTTAGGGATTTTGAGGGAGGGAAACCAGGATTCTCACACACTGTTGGTGGGAGGATAAACTGTGGCGAGCAATTCAGCAACCCCTGGTAGGCGGAAGGTGTCCGACTGTGTGACTCA
This sequence comes from Oryx dammah, assembly GCF_014754425.2. Lineage (NCBI taxonomy): Eukaryota > Metazoa > Chordata > Mammalia > Artiodactyla > Bovidae > Oryx > Oryx dammah. The sequence continues at coordinate 7,216,225 of NW_024070190.1, read as the reverse complement.
CTAAGTCCAATTGTAGATACATTCCCAGAGACATTATTTTACACGTTCACAAGGGTATTTATGGCAGCACTGTTTGTGACATGAAAAATGGAACCAGTCTAAATGCCTACCAGTAAGAGAATGGCTAAATCATGGTATATTCACATAATGGGATACAGCAGTTAAAAAAATTAACCTACATAGCAGCGCTACTCACAATAGCCAAGACAGGGGAACAACCTAACGTCCGCTGACAGATGAAGGGGTAGAGATATGGTACATATATACAATGGAATACTGCTCAGCCACCAAAAAGGATCCAGCCATTTGCAGCAACATGGCTGGACCTAGAGATTATCATTCTAAGTGAAGTAAGAAAGCAAAGGACCAACTCCACACAGCATACTTATATGTGGACTCTAAAAGACAGTACAAATGAAATTATCTACAAAACAGAAACATTCGCAGACATAGAAAACAGACCTGTGGTTGACAAGAGGGAAAGGGAGGAGAGAGGGGGACAGACTGGGAGTTTGGGGTTAGCAGAGCAAACTATTTATATATAGAACAGATAAAACAACAAGGTCCTACTGGGTAGCACAAGGAACTATATTCAATACCCTGTGATAAACCACAATGGAAGGGAGTATGAAAAAGAAGCATACATGTATACATACATACACACACATATATATATCTAACTGAAACACTTTCTGTACAGCAGAAATTAACACATTATAAATCAACTATACTTCAATAAAATAAATTTTTAAAAAATCAACCTGATCTTGGATGTTAAGAGGAACAGCACTAAAAAAATAATGCCAGGTAAAAAAAACATTTTGCCAATTGCTATACATACTACAGGTATAAATGATGAGATACTTTAATCAAAGCTATATGTTACAGGAGTTACATATGTAGTAGAAAGTAGGCTAGTAAGACTGGGAAGGGTGCACGTGAGCTTTAGGACAGTGGTGTCCTCTCTGAGGGGGGCAGGAGGAGCAGGGGTAGGAAGTCCTAGGAGGGAGGGGCTTCTACTGTATCTGAAATGCTTCATTTCTCCAAAAAAAAAAAAGCAAAGACAAAAAAATGTAAACATTTATTAGTTCTCAGCAACAAGGACATGAGTGTTTCTTAATAGCACTATTTCTGGATTATCTCTGCTATTCCATAATGAAAATGATTACCAATGTGCTTAAAAGACCATCTCACAAGCTAATGAATCATTTGTCACATTTGTGCAAGGCCTGTCCTCAAACAAGGCAGCAATTCTTTCACTGGCACAGGATTCTGTCAACTTAGAAAATCTCTGGAAAATGACAAATGGGTGGCTGAGCAGTGGGGGAAGGAAACTGAGAAGTCATTCAGTGCTCCGCTCTGTAACCGCAGACAGACTGCAGTGCAGGCTGAAGACCTGTTTCTGATCTCCGCCTCTGCCACTGTCTGTGGGATACTGGACACACTGCACGTTTCTGGGCCTCAGCATTCTCATCTGTAAAAGGGGGAGCTGGACTAAGTCTGTAGTTCTCAGGAATGCTTATGGAATACAGATTTCTAAGCCCCAAGCCTAGAGAGCCAGCGGGGCCCAGGAGTCTGTATTTCTAACCTGTGACTTCCTGTAACTTTGATGTAGGTGGACCACAAACAACCCTTTGAGAAGCACAGGCCTAAATGATCCTTCTCAATTCTTACTGTAACATCCTGTCACTTTAAAGGTAAGGATAAATATACACAATTTAACACTTGAAGGAAAGTAGAAGTGTTATAAAATTATGGCAATAGGAAAATGGTTGGTAACGAGCAGAAATTAAATACAGGCTTTTTCAGTAACAGATTGTACACTTTGGCTTATATTGCATATATCTGGAAACTGAGTATACTTTCTGTGTTTTAAATCTGACCATCTGTCTAGGTGCTATCTACAAGAATCATACAGTTTACAGCCTCTCAGACTTTAGAGGCATCAAATCCATCTAGCAAGCTTGTTAAAATACAGGTATCTGAGCTCCAATCCTGAAGATTCTTGACTTTCTAACCTGAGGCAGGGCGCAGTCAGAGATGCTAACACCCAACAAAATTTGAGAATTTGTGTACCATGTGATTCTTTTAAAACAGCACATAAATTCTCAGATTAAAAGAAAAATTATAGTCAGCTTTTCAGAAATATCCAGTACATGAGAAGTAAAATCTATTCATTCTAATTCCTTTACCCTAAAATTCCTAATTCCTTTACCCTAAAAGAGAGATATTTCTCTCTTGTCTGAAAGGAATTTTTCTCACCCAAACCTTAATCCTTTAGCCTCAGAGAGAAAATTTAAGATAAACAGTTGTTCAAGGCACAGTAGCTGCTCTCTGAAGAAGAGTTCAGTGTCAGAAGTCTAAAGGGCCCCTCAAGTTTTAAAGTCTCCTGACAGTACAGAGTTGCCACAACTGGTACAAGAAAGTAAGTTGCGAGACATTGAGTCAGATGGTGTGCACACCTGTGCCCGCCCCCAGGTGTGAGCTGTTTTATGAACCTGGCCTCCTGACCTGAGTTTTCCCCAGGTGACCCATTAGCTAGTCTCTGGTGAGTTAAGTTGATACCACCCCTGGCAGTGTGGTCTCATAGTTTTACGAAAAATCTCTGGACTAAAATTAGGGATCCCTAAACTTTACATCTTGCTGTTTAATGGAAAGTTTGTGGGCAAAACCTATGTACCTATTCTGACTTTCCCTTAGGGGTGATGTAAACACTGTGAGGGAACACTGTATAAATAAAGATGCTAGAGGGAAAAAAAGGCACCACAGCCCATTCCCATCTTCAAACTACATACAGTGGCCTCAAATAGAGGGTTCTGTCCCACCCTCAGTCCTGCACATTAAAGGAGTCCCCCTGAAGAACTGCCTCTCAGAATATGGACTCTGCTTCACCTCAGGGTAACTTCAGGGGAGCTGGGTCCAAATTCTTTCATAGGAATCCCTGATCCTCACAGCTCTGAGAAATCAGACAGGACCACCACCGGGCGCCTTTGTTCCGTAGTGATGCTCAGGACAAGTGACCACCAACAACAGCATCTTCAATAGCTGTTCTTAGGGGTCACTGATGCAGAACCTCAGAAGTTCACAAATGTGGGTTCCAGAAGCATCACTGAAGACAAACACAGCGACTCCTTTTTGAGGGTGATAGAAATGGTCTGGAATTAGTGGAGATGATAGCAGAATCCAGGAGATACTAAAAAGTATGGAATCAAACACCTGAAAAGGATAAGCTATATGGTATATGAATTATTTGTCAATAAAAACTTTTTAATAACTAAAAAAAAAAGATTACCTTTCATGACTAAAGTATGAAGATGAAGTAGGTGAGATTCAATATGCTTTTCAACTTTCAACCAGCTGACTTACCCTGAATAGTATAAATAAAACCACCTGCAACTCCCTCCACACCTTCCATGAATTCATGAGGCAAGGCACCCTCCCCAGTCTGAAAGAAACGAGAACAGAAGTGCTTGATGCTTCATGACTAAAAATACATTCCTTACCCTTGAAAATTGATTTTGCAAAATTCATAATGTGACTCCATGGTACATGAATCCATCTAAGATGCTATCAGGATATCAGCATTCTACTTCTGCTGTTGTTAATTATTACAATGTCCAAGATAGGTATACCCAACAACCTCCAGACTGGTGTTCAGAATTCCAGCTTACACAGAATCCCATATTCTTGAACTTGCTCCCAACATTATTACCAAAACCAATTTTATTTTACATCCTCAAACACCCACACTTAAAAATAAAATTACAAGCACGTACTTGGAGAATGCCCATGAGTTCAAATACACAAGGTACATTTTAAAGTGTCTGCTACCATACAGTGAACGCCCTCTAAGCCAACAGCTGAACCAGAGGAGCCCTGCTGACTAATGTTGAAGGTGCCCAGAGATTATCGTGCCAACAGCCAGCAACAGTCCTGTCTACCTCTCGGCTTTGGAGGAGCTGCTGTTTTTAGACATATGCCTCTTTTCACCTCACAGGTTACCCATGGCCCTTACTTGAAGTGAGGGACTTCACCTTGGGTATTACACCCCAACTTAACATGTCTACCAGCTGCTGCAGGCTGGGTCAGACTGTCAGTCAGTCATGCCGCAGCAGCGTTGCAGCATTTTTTCTACATACTCACTCAATCAAGAGGCCTTACTGCCTGCCTAGTCCTTTCTTGAACAGATCCTTCTAGCAGAGCTCTACTGTACAAACTAATGTTTTAAGGCCAGTGGAGACACAAGTATTCTGGGGCAACTGAGGTAAATCACCATTTAATTCAGAATATGATTTGTAGCTGAATGTGGAGAAAATTTCTAGAGGTGAATGCTACAGATTCAAAGTTTGTCATTCCACAAAAGATTGCACACTTTTTTCTGGTGTGGGGGGGTGTTGGTTTTTTCTTTTTAAAAACTGTACACACTATACTGTTTTGGTTTGTTTGGAACTTGACAGTACTTTATTAACTTCTATCTAAAATGTCACATCTTGGCTTTTATTTTGCCTTTGAAAATTTTCTGAGGTTATTACTTGCTGGCAAGGGAGCAAGGCTTAGGAAAACTTCCAGCTCTGTGCATTTATGATGAAAACCTTTATTTGCACATGGGTTCCTTAGCATAGGCTCCTAAGCAATCAATTTTTTTTTTTTTTCAGTTAGCTGAGTGTTTAAGCTACCGTTAACCCTCCACAAGGCTTCTTGGTGGCTCAGATGGTAAAGAATCTGCCTGCAATGCAGGCAACCCAGGTTCAATCCTGTGTCGAGAAGATCCCCTGGAGAAGAGAATGGGTACCCACTACAGTATTCTTGCCTGGAGAATTCCATGGATAGAGGAGCCTGGCGGGAAATAGTCCATGGGATCACAAAGTGTTGGACATGACTGAGCTTTCACAGCCCTCCACAACCATATTCATTCCCAAAGCAGATCATGTGAATCTTTACCTTAAATCTAGCCCCAAACTCAGAAGTAAACTGAGTTCTGTGCAATCAACTGAATAGTACAGAATTCTGTCATGTTTTGGATATTTAAGTTTCATACACAGAAAAGGAGGCAAGAAATTGAAGGCACTTGCTTTGAAAATAAGGAAAAAAACCCTACAAATCCATAAAACACTGTATATTAAATAAAGGACTTTTCAGAATCAAGGATGAAATCCTAAACATGGCCTACAAGGCTAAGGCTGTAAATACACCTGAATGTGTGGGTCTGTCTGTTTAAGCCTATCTTTCTCACTGGACTGTAAATTCCCCTGTGGGACAGTTATGGGTCTCCCAAGAAGCTGCTTGCCTCACAACGGGTATGCAATAAATGCTTTCTGAATGTATAATAACAAACCTCATGATTTTCATTTCAAATTCAAGGAGTAATTTATGTGAATAAGGTTAATATTTAATGAAATGTACTAACCACGCGAATTTAAATGCCAAGTGCTTTCCTAATCATTAGGCCAGAATTCAAGGAGAACAGTTCTATGACCACAGCACACAATTACTTATTTATTTAGAGTTCATCATTTTAAGTGTGCTTACACCTTTTTATCATCCTACACTTACTCTGAGAAATCTACCTGTTTTAACTTTTAAGAAAATTTGGCAAATGAAAAATAAAAACCACAAAGCCCAGCAATATAAATGACAGTGAATATTCAATCTTACTTTCTAATACTTTTATCTATAATACTGTAACTGACATCATACTGTTAAGTGAGACTGTGAATACTGTACTACTGAGTAAGTGAACTTAAAAAGATGTTAACCTAAAAACTAACGAGAAATAAAACATCATACTTCCTAAAATGCACTAATCTTAAGGCAAACTGTCTACAAAGGCTGAAGCTATAAAATCACAGAACATTTGAGTTTTTCATCTTTTACTATGGTGACTCAACAACACTTTCTATTACATACATTCTAAAACCTAAGATTCATTGTTCCATATGAGTTGGTGTAAAAGTAAACTTAAAAATATTTTAAGATTTTAAAAAATGCTAAGGTATGCTAAACAACCTAAAATGAAAAAGGAAGGACTTACGGTAACGACTCTGAGAACTCCTCCTCCGTCGTTCACTGTCACTTTGTGGAGATTCCTTGACACGAGGCCTTGGAGGTCTTGGCTCTCCCACACGATTGTACCTTCAAAGCTCTTTTGTAGAAAAATGAACACAGAGTCAGTTTCTTTATTGCTGTCATTTAGGTCATCACTAAGTTTCTAGGGAAAGGTTTATTTTTCTAAGACACATCAGTTAAAACTTGTTGGGCATGCTAACACACCAATAGTAACATTTTAGTGTATATCTTGGAGTCTTCTTATGCACATCTAAATCAACACTTTCAAAGACCTGTTTTTGACAGTTTTACATGCTGCAGTTCTGTCATTTCCCACGACATCAAAGGCATTTCCTTCTGTGACTTCAGCTGCTATGACTGCTCTTTTTCAAGGGCTTGTACCAATGCCACAGACTGAATGCATCCTGAGTCACTCCGCCATCTCCCTACTGGCACACATTTCAGTTCAGTTCAGTTGCTCAGTCGTATCCGACTCTTTGCGACCCCATGAATTGCAGCACGCCAGGCCTCCCTGTCCATCACCAACTCCTGGAGTTCACTCAAACTCATGTCCATCGAGTCGGTGATGCCATTCAGCCATCTCATCCTCTGTTGTCCCCTTCTCCTCCTGCCCCCAACCCTTCCTAGCATCAGCGTCCTTTCCAATGAGTCAACTCTTCACATGAGGTGGCCAAAGTACTGGAGTTTCAGCTTTAGCATCATTCCTTCCAAAGAAATCTCAGGACTGATCTCCTTTAGACTGGACCGGCTGGATCTCCTTGCAGTCCAAGGGACCCTCAAGAGTCTTCTCCAACACCACGGTTCAGAAACATCAATTCTTCGGCGCTCAGCTTTCTTCACAGTCCAACTCTCACATGCATACATGACCAGTAAAAAAAACCATAGCCTTGACTAGATGGACCTTAGTCAGCAAAGTAATGTCTCTGCTTTTGAATATGCTGTCTAGGTTGGTCATAACTTTCCTTCCAAGGAGTAAGAGTCTTTTAATTTCATGGCTGCAATCACCATCTGCAGTGATTTTGGAGCCCCCAAAATTAAAGTTTGACACTGTTTCCACATCTATTTCTCATAAAGTGATGGGACCAGATGCCATGATCTTCGTTTTCTGAATGTTGAGCTTTAAGCCAACTTTTTCACTCTCCTCTTTCACTTTCATCAAGAGGCTTTTTAGTTCCTCTTCACTTTCTGCCATAAGGGTGGTGTCATCTGCATATCTGAGGTTATTGATATCTCTCCCGGCAATCTTGATTCCAGCTTGTGCTTCTTCCAGTCCAGCGTTTCTCATGATGTACTCTGCATAGAAGTTAAATAAGCCGGGTGACAACAGACAGCCTTGATGTACTCCTTTTCCTATTTGGAACCAGTCTGTTGTTCCATGTCCAGTTCTAACTGTTGCTTCCTGACCTGCATACAGATTTCTCAAGAGGCAGGTCGGGTGCTCTGGTATTCCCATCTCTTTCAGAATTTTCCACAGTTTATTGTGATCCACACAGTCAAAGGCTTTGGCATAGTCAATAAAGCAGAAATAGATGTTTTTCTGGAACTCTCTTGCTTTTTCCATGATCCATCGGATGTTGGCAATTTGATCTCTGGTCCCTCTACCTTTTCTAAAACCAGCTTGAAATCTGGAAGTTCACAGTTCACGTATTGCTGAAGCCTGGCTTGGAGAATTTTGAGCATTACTTTACTAGCGTGTGAGATGAGTGCAGTTGTGCAGTAGTTTGAGCATTCTTTGGCATTGCCTTTCTTTGGGACTGGAATGAAAACTGACCTTTTCCAGTCCTGTGGCCACTGCTGAGTTTTCCAAATTTGCTGGCATATTGAGTGTAACACTTGCCCAGCATCATCTTTTAGGATTTGAAATAGCTCAAATGGAATTCCATCACCTCCACTAGCTTTGTTCGTAGTGATGCTTTCTAAGGCCCGCTTGACTTCACATTCCAGGATGTCTGGCTCTAGGAGAGTGATCACCCCATTGTGATTATCTTGGTCTATCTTTTTTGTACAGTTCTTCTGTGTATTCTTGCCACCTCTTAATATCTTCTGCTTCTGTTAGGTCCATACCATTTCTGTCCTTTATTAAGCCTATCTTTGCATGAAATGTTCCCTTGGTATCTCTAATTTTCTTGAAGAGGTCTCTACAGGAGATGGCAAGAGTGAACATCGACATTCTAGGATCAGCTAACTAAAATGGACTGAAATGGGTGAATTTAACTCAGATGACCATTATATCTACTCCTGTGGGCAGGAATCCCTTAGAAGAAATGGAGTAGCCATCACGGTCAACAAAAGAGTCCGAAATGCAGTACTTGGATGCAATCTCAAAAATGGCAGAATGATCTCTGTTCGTTTCCAAGGCAAACCATTCAGTATCACAGTTATCCAAGTCTATGCCTCAACCAGTAATGCTGAAGAAGCTGAAATTGAATGGTTCTATGAAGACCTACAAGACCTTTTAAAACTGACAGCCCAAAAAGATGTCCTTTTCATTATAGGGGACTGGAATGCAAAAGTAGGAAGTCAAGAAACACTTGGGGTAACAGGCAAATTTGGCCTTGGAATGTGGAATGAAGCAGGGCAAAGACTAATAGTTTGGCCAAGAGAACACACTGGTCATAGCAAACACCCTCTTCCAACAACACAAGAGAAGACTACACATGGACATCACCAGATGGTCAACATCGAAACCAGATTGATTATATTCTTTGCAGCCAAAGATGGAGAAGCTCTATACAGTCAGCAAAAATAAGACTGGGAGCTGACTGTGACTCAGATCATGAACTCCTGATTGCCAATTTCAGACTTAAATTGAAACAAGTAGGGAAAACCACTAGACCATTCAGGTATGATGTAAATCAAATCCCTTATGATTATACAGTGGAAGTGAGAAATAGATTTAAGGGACTAGATCTGATAGATAAGAGTGCCTGATGAACTATGGAATGAGGTTCATGAGACTGTACACGAGACAGGGATCAAGACCATCCCCATGGAAAATAAATGCAAAAAAGCAAAATGGCTGTCTGGGGAGGCCTTACAAATAGCTGTGAAAAGAAGAGAAGTGAAAAGCAAAGGAGAAAAGGAAAGATATAAGCATCTGAATGCAGAGTTCCAAAGAATAGCAAGGAGAGATAAGAAAGCGTTCCTCAGCAATCAATGCAAAGAAATAGAGGAAAACAACAGAATAGGGAAGACTAGAGATTTCTTCAAGAAAATTAGAGATACCAAGGCACATATTTGGACCCTATCAAATACCTACTAAAGCAATGTGAGGCATGTTCTGTTGTAAATGTTTATTTTCCCCAATAAATCTTTTTTTTTTTTTTAATAAATCCCCAATTTTCTGTATGACACAGGGAACCCAAAGCTGGTGCCCTGTGACAACTAGAGGGGTGGGATGGGTTTTAAGGTTTTAAGAGGGAGGAGATGTGTGTACCTATGGCTGATTAATGTTGATGAAAGGCAGAAACAATCACAATACTGTAAAGTAATTATTCTCCAATTAAAGAGATGAAATTACTAGGACAGTAACAGATATTTTATATGCATTTCGGCACACACTGCCAAATTGCCTGTCATTAGCAATTTATAAGAATGCCTAGTTTCACTCTCCTTTTCCCAGTATGGGATATTAGTAAAAGAAGAGAAGTTTAAGCTAATTTAGTAGATTTAATGAAATGATTTTTTAATTGGTGTTTCTTTTGATTTTGGGGAGGGGTGCCACGTGGCATGTGGGATCTAGTTCCCTGACCAGGGATCGAACCTGCACCCCCTGCAATGGAAGCACAAAGTTTTAACCAATGGACTGCCAGGGAAATCCCTGTTCCTTCTGATTTTTAATGATGTGTATCAATTACAGCATCTCTTCTGGGAAGTGTCTAGTCATGCTTCTTTACCATTTAACCACTGAGTTTTATATATTTCTTATTAGTCTGTATGAGCTTGTAATAAATTACCTTAATCCTGTAATATTTTATATACTATTTTTCCAGAATTGTTTGCCACTTCATATTACAGGTTTCTTTGTTTTTTCTTTCTTTGGCCATGCCACAAAGCTTGTGGGATCTCAGTTCCCCAACCAGGGGTTGAACGTGGGCTACCACAGTGAAAATGCCAAGTCCTTACCACTGGACCGCCAGGGGATTCCCAGGTTTTGTTTTTTTTTTTTAATCCATAACTTTTATCTTGTCAAATCAGACAAACTTTTCCTTAGTAATTATTAGTATTAAAATTGGAACTTAGGAAGTTACGCTCCTGTCCCTCTTTTGAATTCTAGTATCTTCTAATCTCTCTCCAGTTCCTGTTTTTAGCATCTGTGCATGGCTGGCTCCTCAGTACTGCCCAGGTCTCAGCTCCACGGTAGTCTCAGGAAGGCTTTCTCTAGAAACTGAACAGAAGGCAGCCAACTCCCAACTTCTATCACATCAGCCTGTCTTTTCTTAATATTTATTTATTTGGCTGCACCGGGTCTTAGTTGTGGCGCGTGAACTCTTAGCTGCAGCATGTGGAATCTAGTTCCCTGACCACAGATGAACCCAGGCCCCTGCATTATGACTGTGGTCCAGTCTTAGCTATTGGACCATCAGGGAAGGCCCCAGCCTGTCTTATTTTCTTAAAACCACTTACCACTCTTGATATTTATTTTTCTATTGCCCATCTAACTGGTCCTCCCACTAGACTGCAAGCAGCAGAACAGCAGTGATCTTGTCTGTCTTATCAGACAAGCATCTAACCAGCATCTAGAATGCCTGATACCATGCATTACTCAAGTAGCTGAATGACACTGAACTCAAAAGCAAGTAGGATTCTGGTATACAACAGGACATAAAAGATACAGTTTTAGCATCCTAAAAACATTTTATGTATTAAAATTAAAAGATAAAGTACTTTATAGTAATGTTTCATTCAACCAGCATTATAAGGGAACTAGATAGAATTGAACTTGTCCCATAAGCTAGGGCAATGATTTGCAAGCTTTTTAAAAAAAAAGACAGTAAATCTTCTCTACCACAAAAGATAAGAACGTTGAAGGAATCTGGATTCCTTGGGCAGTGTGTCATTTTATATTTTGCAAATGTATCCTTAAATTTCATTATCTGTGAAACTCCTGGTGTGCACTGCAGAGCCCTAGGGCTCCTCAGAGCAGACTCTGCAGACATAACCTGTGTCATCATTTCCCAGCCTTTACCACGGAGAAGATGAGGCCTATGTAAAAGGGCTGTTTGAGGATCAGTGATAAAGCATATACTACATAAGGCATTGCCTTTTTAAAGGATCCCATTTCCTCATCTTACAAATAGCTCCTGCTCACTTCTACACTTCCCCTGGGAGACCTTAGCTCTTTATTAAACTTGATGTTCATTAACCTCGAACCTTTCTGTAAAAACAAGAAAATGTTCTCACAAATAGATAACGTACACAGAAGCATTTTTAAAAGACTAGGAAGGGGACTTCCCTGATGGCCCACTGGTTGAGAATCTGCCTTCCAAAGCAGGGGATGCGAGTTTGATCTATGCTTGGGGAACTAAGGCCCCACATGCCACGGAGCAACTAAGCCTGCACACGGCAGCTGCGGAAGCCCGCATGCTCTAGACCCTGGGGGCCACAACTAAGACCCTGTGCAGTTAAAAAAAAAACAAAAGACTGTGAAGCAATACAGCAGCTAGGCTGCACAACAGATGGGTGACATCATATTCTTCTAACTCTTCTATATTTTTGTCAAGTTTTCAACAGTGAACAAGGATTACTTTCAAACATTTTCATATTTTTATAATCAGGAAAACTTTTTTTTGTAACTAAACACGTATATAAAACTAAATTTGGGGTCAATCTTCTTTCAGACGTGAGCCATTATTTAAACTTTTGAATGTCTACTATGTACCAGGCTGTGGGCCATGTACTTGAAGATTAAAAGAAAAAAAGAAATAGCCACATCTTTAAGTAAGCATAATATGCCATAACATGCACAATGACAAAGGAAAGTCACTGTTTGGGGAGGTCAGACAGAACTTCAATGACTAGGAGAGCTGAGCTTAAAGGAGTTTGAGTCCAGAAAAATAGGAAGGAGGCAGATAAAATAAAAAATGAAAGGGGAGACTTGAAACAGCACTAGATATTCAGAAAAATGTTAAGTAGTGCATTACTGTTAAAGCACAAGGCTGAGGAAAGAGAGCAAAAGATAGGCTGAGGTCAGCTCTGTCCGCTATAGCAGAGTCTGTTCTTTACCAAAGGCAGTGGGAAGCACAGATGGTTACAAGTACAAGAGTGACACAATCATATTTGCAATTGTAGAAAGGTCACTCCAATCTCAGGCAACAGAGTAGAGGTTGGTAGGGAGAGTGGTAACTGAGTTATTTGAAAAAATCCAGGTGAGAATAAGCAAACACCTATCTTAGGAATTAAGACTGCTGAGAAACTGATGAACTCACAAATAAATGTAAAGATATTCCAAGATCATTGATTGGAAGAATTAAAAATGTTAAAATGTCGATACTATTCATGGCTGTCAGTGCAATCCCTATCAAAATCCCAACAGCATTTCTCACAGAAATAGAACAAACAATCCTAAAGTTTGTAAGGACTCATGAAAGATCCTGAATAGCCAAAGCAATCTACAGAAAGAAGAACAAAATTGGAGGCATCATGCTTCCTGATTTCAAACTATATTACAAAGCTATAGTAATCAAAACAGTATAGTACTGGCATTAAAAACAGACACATAGCTCAATGGAACAGAACAGACCTCAGAAATAAACCTGCACATACACGGTCACTTAATTCACAATGAAGGGACTAAGAATACACAATGGGAAAAGGACAGTCTTTTCTTTTTTTATTTGTTTAAATAACAAACACTGGTATGGATGAAGCATAAGCTGGAATCAAGATTGCCAGGAGAAATATCAGTAACCTCAGATATGTAGATGACACCACCCTTATAGCAGAAAGTGAAGAACTAAAGAGCCTCTTGATGAAAGTGAGAGAGGAGAGTGAAAAAGTTGACTTAAAGCTCAACATTCAGAAAACTAAGATCATGGCATCTGGTCCCATCACTTCACGGCAAATAGATGGGGAAACAGTGAGAGACTTTATTTTGGGGGGCTCCGAAATCACTGCAGATGGTGACTGCAGCCATGAAACTAAAAGACGCTTACTACTTAGAAGGAAAGTTATGACCAACCTAAGCATATTGAAAAGCAGAGACATTATTTTGTCAACAAATGTCTGTCTAGTCAAGGCTATGGTCTTTCCAGTGGTCATGTATGGATGTGAGAATTGGACTATAAAGAAAGCTGAGCGCTGAAGAATTGATGCTTTTGAACTGTGGTGTTGGAGAAGACTCTTGAGAGTCCCTTGGACTGCAAGGAGATCCAACCAGTCCATCCTAAAGGAGATTGGTCCTGAGTGTTCACTGGAAGGACTGATGTTGAAGCTGAAACTCCAATACTTTGGGTCACCTGATGTGAGGAACTGACTCATTTGAAAAGACCCTGACATTGGGAAAGATTGAAGGTGGGAGGAGAAGGGGATGACAGAGGATGAGATGGTGGGATGGAATGGACATGAGTCTAAGTAAACTCTGGGAGGAAGGACAGGGAGGCCTGGCATGCTGCTGTCCAATGGGTCGCAAACAGTCAAACACAACTGAGTGACTGAACTGAACAAACATTTATTTCTCACAATTCTGGAGGCTGGAAAGTCCAAAGTCAAGTTAGCAGCACATTAAGGTGTCTGATAAGAGCCAGCTTCCTGATTCCTAGGTAGCTAGGACAGTCTTTCTTTAGGTCGTGCCATGCAGCAGGCACGTTCTCTGTTTCCTGACCGGGGATTGAAGCAGTGCTCCCTGCATTGGGAGTGTAGAGTCTTAACCACTCTGAACTTGGGGAGTGCCAAAAGGAATGACATTGGGAAAACTGGACCACTAACTTATGCTGTACACAGAAATCAACTCAAAAAGGATTAAAAACTTGAACCTAAGACCTGACACCATGAAACTCCTATAAGAAAACATAGGCAGTAAGATACTTGCCATCGGCCTTAGGTATGATTTTTTCAATTTGACACCAAAGGAAAGGCAAAAATAAACAGTAGGACTACATCCAACTAAACAGCTCTAGACAGCAAAAGAAACTATCAACAAAATGAAAAGACAACCTACCAAATGAGAGAAAGTATTGACAAATCATAAAATATATAAGAACCCACACACCTCAGTAGGCAAAACACACCCCTGGCGGATTCATGTCAATGTATGGCAAAACCAATACAGTATTGTAAAGTAAAATAAAGTAAAACTAAAAATTAAAAAAAAAAGAAAGGGCAGAGTATCTGACATTTTTCCAAAGAAGACATTCAAATAGCCAACAGGTAGATGAAAAGGTGCTCAACATTACCAAATCATAAGGGAAATGCAAATCAAAATCACAGTAAAATATAACCTCATACATGTTAGAATGGCTAGTATCAAAAAGACAAAAAATTACAAGTGTTGGGTACTGTAGGTGGGAATGTAAATTGGTGCCACCATTGTGAAAAAAGGTTTGAACTATTATATAATCCAACAATTCCACTTCTGGGTATCTATTCAAAAGAAATGAAAAGACGAACTCAAAAAGATACATGTGCCCTCATGTTCACTGCAGCTTTATTTATAACAGCTAAGACATGTAGGCAACCTAAGTGTCTATCAAGGGATGAATGGATAAAGAAGATAAGGTATTTGTATACAATGGAATATCATTCAGCCATAAAAAAGAACAAGTCTTGTCATTTGCAACAATAGGGATAAATCCCGAGGGCATTATGCTAAGTGAAATAAGTCAGACAGAAAAAGACAAATACTATCTCATTTATCTTAAACAAACAAAAACAACCGGTACTCATAAATACAGAGAATATATGGGTGGTTGCTAGAGGTGGGGGGATAGGAGGTAGCTAAAATGGGTGAAGGTGATCAAAAGGTGCAAACTTCCGGTTAAGAAAGAAGTCTCAGGATGTAATGAACAGCCCAGTGACTATAGTTAATAATACTGTACTGCATATTTAAAAGTTGCTAAGACAGATTCTTGCCTTTGAAATCCCATGGACAGGGGAGCCTGGGGGGCTACAGTCCATGGGGTCACAGAGTTGGACATGACTTGGTGACTAAACACCAAGGCAGATCTTAAAAATTTTCATCACAAGAAAAGTTTATAACTGTGTCTGGTGATGGATATTAACTAGACTTGCATTGATCATTTTGTAACATATATAAATATTGAATCATTATACTATATACTTTAATAAAATGAAAGTCAGTTATATCTCGATTAAAAAATAAATTTACAGAGACTGCCCTCTGAATTGAACTAATTAAATCCTTATAGTTAATAAAAAAATGTTTCTAGTAACTGGAAAGAGCTCTAAGGTTGAAGCTTAATTAGTAAAATCAATACCTTATAACACTAAAGGAAAGCTGGTTTCAGAGAGAATTCTGGCACTGCATCAGTATCTAAGAGGAGAAAGATACAGTAACTGGAAGATATGAAGATATGAAATCTTCTGGTCACATCCCACCTGAACGAGAAAGTTCTCAGAAACTCACCTCCCACTGCTGTAATGAAATTCAACTCCCAAACTAATGGTTCAGATTGTTTTACCAGGAAGAAGGTTACCAGCTAGTGGCCTTAAGTATTCAAACCACTTTAATGTGCTAACACCCATTAAACATGAATCAACAGACACTCTGGTTTATACACTCTACAAGGTCAACGACAAGACCTGAAAGCTAAGTCCTAGACTCTTGACAATATGAGGCTGCTTTTGGTTAATCATAAGTCTTTCTCCTGGAAACAACCACCTCTTCCCCTTGGAATATATCACGCTCTTCTAAAACTTTAACAGTGATAAAATTTGGAAGGACTGATACCAAATATATTTCAGTTCAGTTCAGTCGCTCAGTTGTGTCTGACTCTTTGCGACCCCATGAACCACAGCACACCAGTCCTCCCTGTCCATCACCAACTCCCAGAGTTTACCCAAACTCATGTTCATTGAGTCGATGATGCCATCCAACCATCTCATCCTCTGTCGACCCCTTCTCCTCCCACCTTCAATCTTTCCCAGCATCAGGATCTTTTCCAATGAGTCAGCTCTCCGCATCAGGTGGCCAAAATATTGGAGTTTCAGCTTCAACATCAGTCCTTCCAATGAACACCCAGGACTGATCTCCTTTAGGATGGACTAGTTGGATCTCCTTGCAGTCCAAGGGACTCTCAAGAGTCTTCTCCAACACCACAGTTCAAAAGCATCGATTCTTCGGTGCTCAGCTTTCTTTATAGAACATTTCTATGAAGACCTACAAGACCTTTTAGAACATCCCCAAAATGATGTCCTTTTCATTATAGGGGACTGGAATGCAAAAGTAGGAAGTCAAGAAACACCTGGAGTAACAGGCAAATTTGGCCTTGGAGTACAGAATGAAGCAGGGCAAAGGCTAACAGAGTTCTGCCAATAAAATACACTTGTCATAGCAAACACCCTCTTCCAACAACACAAGAGAAGACTCTACACATGGACATCACCAGATGGCCAACACTGAAATCAGATTGATTATATTCTTTGCAGCCAAAGATAGAGAAGCTCTATACAGTCAGCAAAAACAAGACCGGGAGCTGACTGTGGCTCAGATCATGAACTCCTGATTGCCAAATTCAGACTTAAATTGAAGAAAGTGGGGAAAACCAAGTATGTTTAGGAGAAAGAATTGACAGGGCTTAGTGAATGCTTGAATATGAGAGCTGAGGATAAATTCCATGATTCTGGTTTGGAGACCTGAAAAAAAGGGAGATACTATGACCCAGGACTGAAAATACAGAAAGTGAGAATGGGGGGATGGAGATGCTATCCCCACTAGAACACCCAGGGGACCTTCCAAGTGGAGGTGTTCAGCTGAAATGCATACAGAGTTCATAAGAAATGTGGGCTGCAGACAGACTGAAGAGCCAGTAGCAAACAGGTGGTAATGGATGAAACTGCCTAGAAGAATGAATACAATAAACAGAAGGCTGGGTATCAGCTCTTAATGATTAATGTTGAAGAGGAAAACAAAAGAGGAATAGGGAAGAAGGACTGCATCAGATTAAGCAGAACCAGAAGGATGTATATCATATTGGGTTGGCCAATATATTCATTCTGGTTTTCCCAAAAAATGTTACAGAAAAACCCAACGAACTTTTTGGCCTAACCCAACATAAGCTAAGAGAAAACTACAGTCAACTCAGGTAACGACTCAAAGTCTGCCCTGTAGGTAGCAGTTAGGTCACCAGGAATCTTTGTGATTGTAGTTCCAAATGAACCATATAAGTAAAAAGCTATGGTAACCCAGAAAAGCTTCACCTTGAAAACAGAAATCTGGCAAATACGACAAAGCAAGGAATTCTCTTGTCCAGTCCATTCAACTGACACTTGGCACCTGACTGCTATTTCTCCTGCCCGGCACCAACTCCATCCTTGACTGGGCTCCAATATAAGGTCCGTAATATTGAGCAGGGACTTCCCTGGTGGTCCAGTGGCTATAGCTCAGTGCTCCCAATGCAGGGGGGCCCAGGGTAAACCCTTGATCAGAGAACTAGATCCCGCAGGCCCAAACTAAGAGTTTGCATGCCGCAGTGAAAGATCCTGGTGCTGCAACTAAGACCTGGGGCGGCCAAACGAAAACTATTAGAAAAAAATGATGATGTTAGCTAAATTGAGTAGTTACCATGAACCCTCATTGGCTCAAAAAGTGATCCTGGCTCATTCACTCAACTTATAGAACCTGCCAGTTGTTTTGTTGTGAGGGAGGGGAAGAGCTCTCCCTTCTCCACCTCTCCTGGACCTGCTCCATGTCACTGATACATTTCTCTTCCCCACTTCTCTCAAATGTCTTCTTCCTGCTCTCTGACACAAAGCAATCACTAAGCTAGGAATCTCTGCAGATGCCTAACACCTTGTTTATGGCAGTTCCCTGCTAAGATCAAGAAATTAAAGTAAAAGGTAGGCAGACTTCTGGACTTGTGGTCCAGTGGTTAAGAATCTGTGCTCCCAATGCAGGGGGCCTGGGTTCAACCCTTGGTCAGAAAACTAAGATCCCACATGCTGCACAGCATGACTCAAAACAAGTATCCCTTGAAAGCAGACATCAAATATGTAATTGCTTCTGAAAATAAAAACATAATTACAAAAGTAAAAGGTAGGAAAGAACAGCACAGTGCAGATTGGAAAAAAAGAGCTCTCATAAGTCCTCTCACCTGTAACATAAGTGAGCTATCTGCAACCCATGTGGTCCTTCTTCTGTGTCCTATTTCTAACTCATCATGCAAACCAATAGAGTAGCTTAAACATACACAGTATTTTTGCACCTGTAACCATTAACAATTTCTTATGGCCTGCAGAGATGGCTACTGCTAAAGAATTTTAACTTCCATAAAAAATAAGTATGCAGGTACCCATGACACCGAGAATACTGACTCTAGTGACTTGGGTTTAATGAACAGTCTTTTTATTGAAATTAGGTTTCTGGTTCAGGTGCACTACTAAAAGAAATATGAAATTAGAGAAGTATTTTAAGAGAAACACACAGCAGTCTTCTATTTAAATGTGTGATCCCCCCCACCCCCCGCTGAGATTTCTGCTTTAGTGAGTCACACAACAAAAATACTGCAAGAACTCTGCTTATTAGCTGACAAGCCACACTGCTGACATGTTACTCCAGCAGACTGTGAAGTTTAGAGAGAATATGATGATGAACAAATTATCTACTTCTCCCTTGCAACTGAGATCAACGATCTGTTTTTCTCTGGTTACTCTCTCCTGATGATATGTAGGCAAACCCATTCATCACTATCACTGTTTTCTGTCCAACTCAGTCCAATGAGGGCTTGATGCAGCAAAAATGAATATATACGTGAAATTAAACAAGCTTTCAACAAAACCAGGATTTTGTGTAAAAGGAAAGTATTTTAAAGTTTTTTATTTTAATAAGGCTAATATTTATTTCAGGACACTTAAAAAACAGATATAAGGAAGAAAATAAAATTCATCCACAATCCTACTCCCTGAGATGCAGACACTATTAAATAAGTGCACATTTATAAAAAGAAAAAAGATTACTCGGATGTAATGAAAAATCAAAAGCGAATTTAGCTTAAAGCTTCAACAGAAATAAAGATCACAAGGCTGGGATTTCCCTAGCAGTCCAGTGCTTAAGACTTTGTACTCTCATTGCAGGGGGCTTGGGTTCAATCCCTGGTTAAGGAACTAAAATCTTGCATGCCATACAGCACAGCCAAAAAATAAAATAAGAATAAATAAAATAAAATCTCAATTTAAAAAAACAGCACAAGGCTTTAGCTAGTGAACATCTTAATAACTGAAATGGCCACTGCCTGATTTGACTGAGTCCTTCCCATCACGAGTACCTTCTATCATATACACCAACTTGAACACAGGCAAGGAAGGCAGCCCTTTGCCCCAATCTAGATTCTTTTTCTGAAAAACTTCAAACCCATAGAAAAGTTCAGATTAACACAAAATCCTCTAGACTCAACAACTGGCAATGTTTAGCCGCACGTGCGCTTATTTAATTTTTTGGCCATGCTGCATGGCACTGGGATCTTAAGTCTCCCACGATCAAACCTGCCCTCCTTCAGCGGAAGCGCAGAGTTTTAACCACTGAACCACCTGGGAAGTCCCTGGCCCCATGTGCTTTATCTGTCTACTCTTCTGCTGTTCTTCGTTGCTGAATCACTTGAAAGTAAAATACATCTCACCTTGGCTTCAGCACGGATTTCCTAAGGACAAAGACATTCTAAGGGAAAGTATAATATGGACTAACTAATTCATCAAACTGTAATTCTCTCTATGAGGTAACCAAGATAATGGAGTAGATGCTTTATTGCGATTAGCCTGAAGTTAATGTTAAAGCTTATTTCATTCCTCCTGGGACTCCGTCCTCTTCGAGCTTCTCAACCCGGGCACCACTATTTGGGGCCAGGTAATGTTGTGCTGTGGGGACCGTCCTGCACATTGTAGGATGTTGGGCAGCATCCCTGGCTTCTGCCACAGGAGGCAGACAGGCTCCACACCTGGCTGTAGCAACTAAAAGCAACTCCGGACGTTTGCTAAGGGAGCCCTGGGAGAAGAGACCCTGCTCTCGAAGAACAAGAACCGCAAATCCACATGAGAACCAGCAGTAACAGGACAGGACAGGTTGATCTGCAGAACGCTCACCACGTGGCAGCACCTTCCAAACATTCTACATCTACGAAATCACTTGAGTGTGTTAAGTGTGAGTGTGCTGAATCGTGTCCAACACTTTGCAGCTCCATGGACTGTAGCGCGCCAGGATCCCCTGTCCATGGAATTCTCCGGGCAAGAATACTGGAGGGGGTACTTATTCCTACTCCAGGGGATCCTCACAACCCAGGGATTGTCTCTTGTGTCTCCTGCACTGCCAGATGGATTCTTTACCACCACATCACCTGGGAAGCCCCATGAAATCATTTACACGCTGGAACAATCCTGTGAACTGGGTCTACCTTACAGAGACGGGGACAGACACGGGGAGAGGAAGAAGTTAGTGCCGGGTCACAGAGCCACTAAGCGGCAGAGCAGGGACTCAAGCTCACCCAGAGGCACCCAATCACACACCCACACCCAACTGTGCCCTCAGACTTACTCACTTCCTGGTGCGGCAGTTCTTCCTTTCCTACTCATGCTAATCCTCGTGAGTCATTTGCAAAAATCAACCCTCCAGCAGGTTCCAGACCTTTCTGGACAGCACCTAGCATGTGCTAGCACTGCTAGTCCCCACAGAATCACTCTCCTCTCCCTTGGGAATCACACAAGGTCTGAGTGAGGTTCTGCCCACACTGGCTCTGAGTAGAAAAGAAGGACTCGATGACTTGCTTCAATCCCAGAAGACCTCACCCACAGGCCAGTGTAGGAAGTCTGCTTACAGCTGTGTCTGGGGCACAGCAGGGTAAGTAAGCACAACAGCAACGTCAACTCTTCTGTCCTCACTAGTTGGCTCGCTGGCTCAGTGGTAAAGAAGCCACCTGCTGATGAGGAGAGCTGGGTTCAACCCCTGGGTCAAGAAGATCTCCTAGAGAAGGAAACGGCCACCCACTCCAGTATTCTTGCCTGGGAAATCCCACGGACAGAGGAGCCTGGCAGGCTACAATCCATGGGGTCCCAAGAAAGTTGGACACAACTGAGCAACTAAACAGCAGCAACCTTCACTAGTACATAAGCGGCTTCGTGGGTAGGGATTGTTGTACTATGTACTCAAGTAGACCCAGTGCTTGGCGTATACTAAGTGCTCAAAAAATATTTTCTGAGTAAATGAGTTAACAAATCAAAGAATGACTTCCTGCAAACACTGAAATCCGGGATTTCCCTGGTGGTCCAGTGGTTTGGGTCTGTACTTCCAAGGCAAGTGATGTGGGTTTGCTCCTTGGTCAGGGAACTATGATCTTATATGCTGCAGAGCAACTACGCCTGTGCACTGCAGCTACTGAGGCCACACGCCACAACTAGAGTCCCCCCACTGCAGTGCAAGATCTCGCACGATGCAACGGGGATCCCCTGCGTTTTTTAAATTAAAAAAGCTAGCTATTGGTGGAAATGAAAAATGTCTTAGAAAAACAAAAACTGAGATCCAACACTTGGCCAATCCTTCTTAGTGGAACCACTATTCTTCATTAAGAGATAACTTTGATGGTGCATACTTCCTTTAACTAGGAAAAAAGTCCATACATGAAATTTAAAAAGGACACACACAGGTACACTCATATAATGCCAATGACTATTCAAATGGATATAAACTGCTAAACTATTCTCAAAAAAAAAAAATCATATGCCTGAAAAATATGTAGAAATTTGAACCCACAATTCATCCTAAGAAAACAACCAGTTGGGTACCATAAAGAGAGTGTAAAGATGCTCACTACAGTCTTTTTTGTAACACCGAGAACTTGGAAATTTTTTCTGTTTCAGTTTCATTCTTCTTTACGTTTTTCAACAGAAGTTCACATATAGGTGAAATAAAGGGCCTCGCTTTGACCGTCGTGGAATTAACATACATAGCTGACTACCTGTACTCAGCTCCAAAGATCCACAGCACGTGATAAAATGCATGACTTTGTTGTTGCCCAAGTGTGAACATCACCCCCATGACCAGTGGCAGGAAGAGGCTTCCTGGTTAGCCAGCAGGGCTGGTCAATCATCCAGCTTCCACATGTTAACTCAGCTTTGG
Source organism: Oryx dammah (assembly GCF_014754425.2). Taxonomy (NCBI): domain Eukaryota; kingdom Metazoa; phylum Chordata; class Mammalia; order Artiodactyla; family Bovidae; genus Oryx; species Oryx dammah. Next base: position 7,193,883 of record NW_024070190.1, on the reverse strand, counting down.
TGTCCCTGGGTGAACGCCAAAGTTGACTGATGGTGTCTGCCAGAGAGGGCTGGCAAACTGAGCCCTGCACAGCAGGTCCAAAACACTCTGCTCAGAAAGGTACTCAGACAGACTGGAATTGCCTGGAAAGGGGGAGGCTGACAGGTAACAGTCTGTTCATGTCTAACTGTGTGACACACGATGTGATACAACCACATATGGGCTTAACTCCAGGGCTGATGAGGCCCTTGGCAGCAAGGTTTCAAACATCTTCCACAACTTGGAGAAGTTTGATTTATCTTGGAACGTGACCCACCTCTTTGGCATTAGCCTGTCTGCACTTCCCTCCACCTCCTTGTCGTTTAGATAAGCAACTATCTGAGGTACTCAAACAGTCACAGCGTCTTTCTAACCACCACACCTACTCATGCAGTGGTCTACTCCACTGAAGAAACCATGGTAACATGCAATGCTTTTCAAAGTGCGGTTGGGAACCTTTGGGGCACCATGACGCTCTCTGGTGGGAGGAATGCAGAGGGCTACAGCTTAGTACACCCCTGCTGTAGTGTCATCTGTCACTCTGGAGAGCTGTCCTGGCAGGAGAATATCAAATGCCTGCCCCTGGAAGCACATCTCCAGGGCGATAATGGCCTGCATCATGACCAGAGTCTCTTCATTGTAATACCTCGGGTAAGATGAACTGCTCCACAGGCTTGTACCACAGCTTGTTCACCTGCACGCCACAGCTCGGAGGACTGAAGCGAGCAATGAAGAGGGCCTCCTACAGATTGGGTGGGGAAAAGACAAGAAATACTTTACATCAGATGCAGCAAGTTTTCACACAGCTGACATTCTAAATTCTCAGTGGCCCCAACAGTGGCTACTAACATTGTTCTACTGTGGTTGAGGCATCATTTGGGCTTTCCAGGGCAATCATGGTTATTAAGTAAAGCTACTTAAGATCACCAAGGCTGTCACGAAGTTCTAAAACACTAAATATAATCCACATAACTTTAAAAAAATAAAAACAATACCTTGAAATGAGGAGCATTAAGGGAAGTGAAAGGTGTTAAGTTAAGCCAACTTAAGTTACTTAACCCCAAAGGGTTAAGAATAAACTGAAAGATCATAGACTTCTACATAGAACAAAGGTACTCAGGAATCACCCTTCAAAAAGAACCTTTAGAAGAACAAACAGAAACAAAAATGGGAACATTAAAAAAAGATTGATTCTCATTACGTCTATTGTTTTCTTTGGGTCCTTCCTTTTTGTTTTAGGCAAGAACATTTCCTTATTCTCATAGCTATTCTTAGATACCAATTTGCTACAGGAGATGCTTCTGTTAAAGCTATCAAGACCATGCAGAAGTTCAGAACGAAGGGAGTTTAAGTGAATTACGTGTATTTCTTTCATTGACAATGGTCTATGGCAATGCAGTGGTAATACTTTATACACTGTGACTACCTGTGAACTCACTGCAATCCACCTGAGATCAGACCTTCCTGGAGGACAAAGAGTAACCTCTCCTTGGGTAAAAAAAAAATATGGCCATTAAAAATTAAATCAACATGATAAAAATATTGTACATCTAAATCAAACTACTTGAGTGACAACTCAAAAAGACTATAGGGACTTCCCTGGTGGTTCAGTGGCTAAGACACCATGCTCCCAGTGCAGGGGACTCAGGTCTGGTCCCTGGTCAGGGAACTAGATCCCACAGACTGCAACTAAAGCCTGGAGCAGCCAAATAGATAAAGAAATAAAAGAAGCTTAAAAAAAAAAACCCACTACATATACTAAGACAATTAATCATGAAAAAAATTCAAGATTGATCCTAATTTCTAGGTAAGGTTGACAGTGAAATTCAGAGTACTGCTCTTGCTGTTACCTATTTGAGCTTCAGTATCAATGCAACCTTTAACCACAATAATATATGAACTCCTATACTTAAGTAATAAAGTTCTTTTCACTAGAATCATAATGGCTGGAATCGTCACTAAGATTTGCTCCCTCTCTTATATTTAGGTCATTAAGCACATTTGCAAACTAAACAAGTTCTTCAGAGGATAAAGGAATACGACAAACAAAAAATTTAATATTAAACTGATCTGTGTGTTTATTGGTGACTCTGACATTGTATCTGTTAATAACAGTCAACCTTAACACAAAACCATTTTTAAACATGCCTAAAATTAAAAGACGCTTACTCCTTGGAAGAAAAGTTATGACCAACCTAGACAGCATATTCAAAAGCAGAGACATTACTTTGCTGACTAAGGTCCGTCTAGTCAAGGCTATGGTTTTTCCTGTGGTCATGTATGGATGTGAGAGTTGGACTGTGAAGAAAGCTGAGCGCCAAAGAATTGATGCTTTTGAACTGTGGTGTTGGAGAAGACTCTTGAGAGTCCTTGGACTGCAAGGAGATCTAACCAGTCCATTCTGAAGGAGATCAACCCTGGGATTTCTTTGGAAGGAATGATGCTGAAGCTGAAACTCCAGTACTTTGGCCACCTCATGCGAAGAGTTGATTCATTGGAAAAGACTCTGCTGCTGGGAGGGATCGGGGGCAGGAGAAGGGGACGACAGAGGATGAGATGACTGGATGGCATCACTGACTCGATGGACATGAAGCTGAGTGAACTCTGGGAGTTGGTGATGGACAGGGAGACCTGGTGTGCTGCGATTCATGGGGTTGCAAATAGTTGGACACAACTGAGCAACTGAACTGAACTGAAAAAAATTGCACAAGGTTCTGCTTCCAGTGACAACAAGCCAAGTCTCCTATAGATAGCAATTATGAATAGCAGTCAAAACATTAAAAAAAAAAAAAAAAAGATTTGAAGACACTGGAACCTGCTGAAGCTGAAGCTCCAGTACTTTGGCCACCTCATGAGAAGAGTTGACTCACTGGAAAAGACTCTGATGCTGGGAGGGATTGGGGGCAGGAGGAGAAGGGGATGACAGAGGATGAGATGGCTGGATGGCATCACGGACTCGATGGACGTGAGTCTGAGTGAACTCCGGGAGTTGGTGATGGACAGGGAGGCCTGGTGTGCTGCGATTCATGGGGTCGCAAAGAGTCGGACACGACTGAGCGACTGAACTGAACTAACTGAACTGAACATACACAAAGGACACACACCGGAGGAAAAGCTATACCCATAAGGTGAGAGTCACTGGATCTGCTTCCCCTATTTTTTTTTTTAATGGCTCTTTGTCTGAGGCATACCTCAGGGGGCAACTAAAATTCTGAAGTAAGAACTGCAGTATTTCTGGTTCCAAATCAGAAGACAGAGTGGAGGTAAACACATTGGCTAACAACTGAGGAAGAAAAACCCAGAAAGGGAAGAGTCACAGAGTTCTCAATCCTTCCTATGAACTCTGTCCTAGTCTGCGGCTAAGTCAGGAAATACACATTTGAAGCAGAATCCGGGCAGCCCATCTAAGTCCAACAGAACACACTGGAGACGTCAGCTGCTGCTCATCGCAAGGGAGACAGGGTTCAGTGTCTATGCCCAGCAATTCAACTGATGGCTAAAAGAAACAAACAACAAAAGAAACAAAAAAGACCATAGCAAAAATCCACAAAGCCAAAAGCTGGTTCCTTGAGAGGATAAATAAAATTGACAAACCATAGCCAGACTCATCAAGAAACAAAGGGAGAAAAATCAAATCAATAAAATTAGAAATGAAAATGGAGAGATCACAACAGACAACACAGAAATACAAAGGATCATAGAGACTACTATCAGCAATTATATGCCAATAAAATGGACAACTTGGAAGAAATGGACCAATTCTTAGAAAAGTACAACTTTCCAAAACTGAACCAGGAAGAAATAGAAAATCTTAACAGACCCATCACAAGCACAGAAATTGAAACTGTAATCAGAAATCTTCCAGCAAACAAAAGCCCAGGTCCAGACAGCTTCACAGCTGAATTCTACCAAAAATTTAGAGAAGAGCTAACACCTATCCTACTCAAACTCTTCCAGAAAATTGCAGAGGAAGGGAAACTTCCAAACTCATTCTATGAGGCCACCATCACCCTAATACCAAAACCTGACAAAGATGCCACAAAAAAAGAAAACTACAGGCCAACAGCACTGATGAACATAGATGCAAAAATCCTTAACAAAATTCTAGCAATCAGAATCCAACAACACATTAAAAAGATCATACACCATGACCAAGTGGGCTTTATCCCAGGGATGCAAGGATTCTTCAATATCCGCAAATCAATCATTGTAATACACCACATTAATAAATTGAAAAATAAAAGCCATATGATTATCTCAATAGATGCAGAGAAAGCCTTTGACAAAATTCAACATCCATTTATGATAAAAACTCTCCAGAAAGCAGGAATAGAAGGAACATACCTCAACATAATAAAAGCTATATATGACAAACCCACAGCAAACATTATCCTCAATGGTGAAAAATTGAAAGCATTTCCCCTAAAGTCAGGAACAAGACAAGGGTGCCCACTCTCACCACTACTATTCAACATAGTTTTGAAAGTTTTGGCAACAGCAATCAGAGCAGAAAAAGAGATAAAAGGAATCCAAATTGGAAAAGAAAAAGTAAAACTCTCACTGTTTGCAGATGACATGATCCTTTACATAGAAAACCCTAAAGACTCCACCAGAAAATTACTAGAGCTAATCAATGAATATAGTAAAGTTGCAGGATATAAAATCAACACACAGAAATCCCTTGCATTCCTATACACTAATAATGAGAAAATAGAAAGAGAAATTAAGGAAACAATTCCATTCACCATTGCAACAAAAAGAATAAAATACTTAGGAATATATCTACCTAAAGAAACAAAAGACCTATAAATAGAAAACTATAAAACAATGGTGTAAAAAATCAAAGAGGACACTAATAGAAGGAGAAATATACCATGTTCATGGATCAGAAGAATCAATATAGTGAAAATGAGTATACTACCCAAAGCAATCTATACATTCAATGCAAGCCCTATCAAGCTACCAATGGTATTTTTCACAGAGCTAGAACAAATAATTTCACAATTTGTATGGAAATACAAAAAACCTCGAATAGCCAAAGCAATCTTGAGAAAGAAGAATGGAACTGGAGGAATCAACCTGCCTGACTTCAGGCTCTACTACAAAGCCACAGTCATCAAGACAGTATGGTACTGGCACAAAGACAGAAATATAGATCAATGGAACAAAATAGAAAGCCCAGAGATAAATCCACACACATATGGATACCTTATCTTTGACAAAGGAGGCAAGAATATACAATGGAGTAAAGACAATCTCTTTAACAAGTGGTGCTGGGAAAACTGATCAACCACTTGTAAAAGAATGAAACTAGATCACTTTCTAACACCACACACAAAAATAAACTCAAAATGGATTAAAGATCTAAAAGTAAGACCAGAAACAATAAAACTCCTAGAGGAGAACACAGGCAAAACACTCTCCGACATAAATCACAGCAGGATCCTCTATGACCCACCTCCCAGAATATTGGAAATAAAAGCAAAAATAAACAAATGGGACCTAATTAAAATTAAAAGCTTCTGCACAACAAAGGAAACTATAAGCAAGGTGAAAAGACAGCCTTCAGAATGGGAGAAAATAATAGCAAATGAAACAACTGACAAAGAATTAATCTCAAAAATATACAAGCAACTCCTGCAGCTCAATTCCAGAAAAATAAACGACCCAATCAAAAAATGGGTCAAAGAACTAAATTGACATTTCTCCAAAGAAGACATACAGATGGCGAACAAACACATAAAAAGATGCTCAACATCACTCACTATCAGAGAAATCAAATCAAAACCACAATGAGGTACCATTTCACGCCAGTCAGAATGGCTGCGATCCAAAAGTCTACAAGCAATAAATGCTGGAGAAGATGTGGAGAAAAGGGAATCCTCTTACACTGTTGGTGGAAATGCAAACTAGTACAGCCACTATGGAGAACAGTGTGGAGACTCCTTAAAAAACTGGAAATAGAACTGCCTTATGACCCAGCAATCCCTCTGCTGGGCATACACACCGAGGAAACCAGAATTGAAAGAGACACGTGTACCCCAATGTTCATCACAGCACTGTTTATAATAGCCAGGACATGGAAACAACCTAGATGTCCATCAGCAGATGAATGGATAAGAAAGCTGTGGTACATATACACAATGGAGTATTACTCAGCCATTAAAAAGAATGCATTTGAATCAGTCCTAATGAGGTGGATGGAACTGGAGCCTATTATGCAGAGTGAAGTAAGCCAGAAAGAAAAACACCAATACAGTATACTAATGCATATATATGGAATTTACAAAGATGGTAACAATAATCCTGTATGTGAGACAGCAACAGAGACACACATGTATAGGACAGTTTTCTGGACTCTGTGGGAGAGGGAGGGTGGGATGATTTGGGAGAATGGCACTGAAACATGTATAATATCATATGTGAAATGAATCTCCAGTCCAGGTTCGATGCATGATACAGGATGCTCAGGGCTGGTGCACTGGGATGACCCAGTGGGATGGTATGGGGAGGGAGGTGGGAGGGGGGTTCAGGTTGGGGAACACATGTACACCTGTGGTGGATTCATGTTAATGTATGGCAAAACCAATACAATATTGTAAAGTAATTAGCCTCCAATTAAAATAAACTTATATTAAAAAAAAAAAAAGCAACTCTCCTCAAAAACTACAACAGGATCCACAATCCTACAATGAATTATTCACAGTATCTAGGATACAATCAAAGTTACTCAATGTAAAATAAAACAAGAAAATGTTACTGTATGCAAGAGAAAAGATGATAATCAACAAAGACACACCAAGATGACTCAAATTTAGTATAGCAGACAGGATTTTAAAGCTGTCATTATAATCTAGGTCAAAGCCACAGAAATAATATGTTCAAAATGAATTTAGAAAAACAGGAAACTTAGAAAAATGTGATATTTTAGAGAAAAAGAAACTACACGTAACTGAAATCCCAGAAGGAATGGACAGAAATGGGGCCGGGAAAAAATTTTCTTTAGGAAAAATAGCTAAAAGTTCTATAAATTTGTTAAAAGACATAAATTAACAGGTTGAAGAAACTTGGCAAACCCTGAGCAGAACACACAAAGAAAAACCACACCAAGATATAACACAGCCAAACGGCACAAAACCAAGTATGTATAAAGAGGAAGTCTTTAAAGTAGCCAAGATGACTTTTTCCTCTAATATACGTTTAGCTGTTTAGAACAAAAATTATAATACTGTGTTGTGGGATTTATAACACACATAGATATAAGGCATATGACAATTATAACAACAAGATGGGGAAGAGTAAATGGAATTATATAGTTGCAAGGTTCTTATATTTTACAGGAAGGGGTACAATGCTAAAGAAGACTGAAAAAGTTCAGGACATGCATTGTAATTCTTATGTCAACCAGACTGACACAAAATAATAATAGAAAGAGCTGTAGCTAAAAGAAAAATAGAAATATTAAAATGGAATTCTAAAAAATACTCAACCCAAAAGAGGTAGAAAAGGAAAAAAAGAGAAACAAAAAACACAGGATAAATAGAAAACAAATAGCAAAAAGAAAAACTGAAATCCAACCACTTCAGTAATTGCCTTAAGTATAAATGGAAAAAACAGCCCTTGTAAATAGCAGGGATTCTCAGACTAGATAAAAAGGAATACCTAACTATATGCTACCCATAAGAATCACAATTTCCAGCCATATATAAAAAGAATTAATACATCATGATCAAGAAGAATAGCAAGTTGCTTTAATACTGAAAAGTTAGTAAATGTAACTCAACCACAATAAAAGAAAAAAGGGGAAAAAGCCTGGAAACATCCCTGTTGCCCATCAACAGAACAGATAAATACTATGTACTGTTGGAATACAACTTAGCAATTAAAAGGAAAGGGAAAAATCTGCTGATACATACAACAACATGGATGAGTTTCAAAAACATCACGTTGAATAAAAGAAGCCTTACTCCAAAGAGTGCTTAGCATATGCTTCTATTTATAAATGAACTCCTACAAAAGGCAACACTAGCCCATGGTTAAAAAAAAATGAGAACAGTGATTGCCTGTAGGGAATGGGGCAGGGTGACAGGAGCCTGGATTACACAGGTTTATGTAGTTTATGCACATTACACTCTGATTTTTTTAAACCATAAACAAATGCTAAAATCTAGTTAATGATAAGCACACTGAAGTGTTTAGGGCTGAAATATTATTGAAACCTGCAAGTTAATCTAAAACACATTTTTTCGGCTGTGCTGTGCAGCGTGTGGGATCTTAGTTACCTGACCAGGAACGAAACCCTGTGTGCCCTGAATTGGAAGTGCACAGTCTTAACAACTAGACCACGACTTTTTAGGAAAGTCCCTAAAATATACGTATTTTTTAAAAGATAGTTTGATGAATGACTATAGATGTCATAAAGCAAATAGAGCAAAACGTTAACTACTGTAGAGTTTACTTGGTGGATATATGGCGTGCGTGCGTGCTTAGTTACTTCAGTCGTGTCCAACTCTCTGCGACCCCACGGACCATGGCCCGCCAGGCCCCTCTGTCCATGGGATTCTCCAGGCAAGAATACTGGAGTGGGGTGCCATTTCCTCCTCCAGGGAGAAAGTATGGAGTGAGTGAAGTGAAGTTGCTCAGTCGTGTCCGACTCTGTGACCCCATGGACTGTAGCCTACCAGGCTCCTTCGTCCATGGGATTTTCCCGGCAACAGGACTGGAGTGGGTTGCCATTTCCTTCTCCGGATATATGGCACTCACTGTATAATTCTTTTAAGATTTCTAGAGCTTAAAATCCAGGGACAGATCTTTTCAAATACAATGCCTTGCTACACTCCTTCAGACAAACTCTGAACAAATTTGAGGAGACAAATGGGTTTACTCAAATATCACAAAAAGTAACCCCAGCTGTTTTAAACTTTTATTTCCTCTATGCTCTTATTATAAAAAAGATCTGATGTATCTGTTAGCCTGTATTATGGTGATAGACTTTTAGGGTTGGAAAGAAGAGGCAATCATACTTGCTTATACCTACAAGTCCCAAATATGTAATACTCATCAACAGCTTTTTAAATTCCTTAGGCTTTCAGGGATCTTAGGTTGGAAATTTCTAATCTGGTCCAACTCCTCCTTTCCTGGGTGTAACATGTTTATTCATCAGTAGTGTCTTCTCAAACAAGCATTATGATACATTACACTACAATGTGTCTAATCATCAGGGAAGGCCTACACGCTGCCACAAGGAAAAAGCTGATGATTTTGAAAAATAAAAATGGGGAAAAGCGTGTAGGAAGCAGTGCATACCTCCTGTTCTGCCTGATAAAGCTTGACAGTGATGTTCCTCTGGAAACCCACATCACCGGCGTCGTAAAACACCCCGAGACTCGTAATAACGATTGGATAGAGAACCCGGAAGCTCACGCTGACAACTCGGTCCTCAGAGAGCCCTGATGAAGTGTCTTCCGAAAGACTGAATGCTTCAATCTCCTGATTCAGAACTAAGGAAGTAATAATGAGAAAAGGCGTTTTACACAATCAAACACAATCTTTTACTTTACCAATATGAAGTGCGCTTGATAGCAAAATCTAGATTTGTTAATATATTCTTTCACAAATGGCAATACATTTTTAAAGTGCTTCAGAAATACCACTGCTTTCAGAAAAAAAAAAAACAACTTATTTTTTAAGAACAAAATTTTTGGCCACATCTTAGCAAAATAATTATTAGAGGTACTTTTAATAAACTTTTGCATATGCATATGTGCCTCTGTATGTATAAACACTATAGGGGAATATTAAACTTAAAGATTGGATAAATGGGGAAAGGTTGGATAAATGGGGATGTTAAAAACAGTACTAACTGCAGTCATAAATAATGAGTACGTTTAGTCTTGCTCTACAAATTCCAAAAATCCTACTGCACGTTGAGCAATTTTTGTGATGTCAGGCAGTTACCACTGTACAAAAGTAACTGAAATCAATTCAAATAGCACTGAAAAACTCTAGCCATATAGTACTGACAAAGATAAACACATTAAGCACAGTATTTCTGACCACCTACTATGTGCCACAAACCATCAGATTTAATCTTTACAACTACCCTATGTGGTTGTGGCATTATCTCCAGTTTACAGAGTCAGAAAATGAGCTCCAGAGATGGATCTGATGAAGGTCACAGAAAGCGACAGAGCAGAAATCAAACCCGTATCTACTGACTTCAGATTCAGAGCTTTTCTTATTCCCCCAGAGTCTAATCAATGACAAAAGCAGGCCTTTGGGGACAGCTTTCTCAGCTACCATAAATTAATCAGGATAGACGACATGAAACAGTTAATACGGCTGAAAATACCAATGCCAGCTTGAGAAAGAATCTAGAAACTTACTTTAAAAGATTATTCTACATCCTTTGCCTGTTTTAGAGCTATGATTTCCCAACTCTGCAGGTCACACAGTCCCTGGTGCAGGTCCCATTAGTTAAAACCATTTGCACACACTCATATTTATAAAATATACACGTATTGTCAGTGAATGTATTCAATTTAATTAAGGTTACATTTTATTTTCAGATGAGCAGAAATTCTGTTTCCTTCCCACACTCCAGAGGATCATTTGGATCCCTACCTTAGAGTTCCTAGTGTGCCATTTTACGCTTAGTAGCTGCTCAATAAAATATGACTAAATAGAACCGTTGGCTCCTACCCAATTACAAACATGAGCAGGCAGGAAAAAAGGAGGATATAGATTTTGTCATGGGTTGGGGCAAGCACTGGCCAGACAGTCTAGACTCCAAATATACTGGAAAATAACAAAAATTTTTCTCTTTAATATTTTCAGTAAATAGAATATCCAAAGTGAAGCACATCTATTAAAGATTATAACATACATATATTTATAAAATATACACATATTGTGTCAAGATATTCTATATTAATAAAGGTTACATTTTATTTTCAGATACACAGAAATTCTGTTTTCTTCCCACACTTACCCAAATGATCCACTAGAGTGTGGGAAGAAAACAGAATTTCTGTGTATCTGAAAATAAAATGTAATCTTATTAATACTGAAAGTATTAATACTTAATACTTTATTAATACTTAATACTGTCAGTATTAATCTTAATACTGACAATATGTATGTATTTTATAAATGGGAATGTGTAAATAAAATTATAACTATCTAGAAAAATTATTTTCTATCTAAAACAAATGGACCTTGAACTTCAAGCCACCTGGACACAAGACAGCCTGCTGCTCTGATAATCCTATTAATCAAACTTCTATACATCCAGGGTATCATGATGATTAATGTTCATGATGATCTTAAGGTACTGAAATAAATCTAAATGCCATTTAAATTAAAGCAATAAAATTATATTCTAAATACTAATTTCATTTCAGTTCAGTCGCTCAGTCGTGTCCGACTCTTTGCGACCCCATGAATCGCAGCACGCCAGGCCTCCCTGTCCATCACCATCTCCCAGAGTTCACTCGGACTCACGTTCATTGAGTCAGTAGCTATACCTATTTTTACAAATTGGTAACCTAAATATTATATACACGAAAATTTTCTATTAATGAAAATCTCCACTCCTTGACTATTAATGAATAACAGCACTTAAAATAATAGAAAGTCTGGTTAAAGGTTTCTTTAAATTTGGCTTGGCCTGGATTGGAATTTCAAACATAATCTGTTCTCTAACATCATCAGTAATACAATATTTTATTAGGTTCACGGTCCCTTTGGGATCTCAGTGAATATTAAAGGACCCTCTCCCCAGAAAAACACAATTATACATAAAACTTTATTTACAATGTTAACTAAATTCACAGACATCCTAAGTAAGAAACATCTGTTTTACAATACAGACCTGAAAATATGGTCCAATTTATTTAAAAAGCTGATTACAACCCAATTTTATAAAAAGGTGGGTTTTTAAAAAATAACAGTATTAAACACTGAACATATCCCAGAACTAAATACTTCCTATGTATCAACTTATTTCATCCTCATGTCCGTCCTGATGGGGTAAGTATAATACTTTTACTTCCAGTTTACAGATCACGACACTGAGGTTGCAAGTGGTAAATAACTGTTTGAGGGTCATACAGCTAGGAAATGGCACAGCCGGAGAAGGCGATGGCACCCCACTCCAATACTCTTGCCTGGAAAATCCCATGGACAGAGGAGCCTGGTGGGCTGCAGTCCATGGGGTCGTGAAGAGTCGGACACAACTGATCGACTTCACTTTCACTTTTCACTTTTCACTTTCATGCATTGGAGAAAGAAATGGCAACCCACTCCAGTGTTCTTGCCTGGAGAATCCCAGGGACGGGGGAGCCTGGTGGGCTGCCATCTATGGGGTTGCACAGAGTCGGACACGACTGAAGTGACTTAGCAGCAGATTTAAAGCCAGGAAGCCTGACTACAGAGCCCATACTCCTAACCATTACTCTGCTGCTACCTACACAGGCAAGGTCCACACGTGACAGATCTTAAAACACCTGAAGTTGTAATCAGTAGATTCAAGATGTGGGGAAGTTTAACCTCCCTCAGAACCAGAGCTGAACATAAGAGGAAATGCTAATAAATAAAGGTATAAAGTTATCACCTTCCTAAAATTGTTTCCCTGGCAACACAGAGAACCTAATTAGGACCACCTGTCTTTAATCTCATCAGAGCTCCCACAAATTTTTAACTGTAAGGAAAAAAAGAAAATTATTGTGTTTTTATTTTATTTGACTACTATTTCTTTTGTACCTTAGGCAATAGTTCTTAGAGAAAGGTGATTCATAAGTCTGTATCAAGGCTATTATAAATCAACAGGCTGGTGAAATTAGCAGTTTTCTGTTAAGTTTAAACTTTACTAACTCAGGATTTATCTACACACAAGGAATTTCCAGATGTGTGGGAACCATACTGAAAAATAAACTCTCCTGGATCCTAAAATCATATATATGTTCATAAGGAATCTTCACAGACGTGCAAAGTGGTTAGCCTGTCAGAAAGGATGAAAGATAAATTTCGATGAAAGTTTGATTTTATTCTCCCAAAAATAGACTGCCGTACTATTCATCTCAACAACTCTTCCTTAACATCAAATTTGTACAGTAGTTCCCCCGCCCCTTAACTGCAGTTCCACTTTCCCAGGTTTTCAGTTATCTACATTTAACTACGGTCCAAAAACATTAAATGAAAAATTCCATAAATAATTCATAAGTTTTAAACTGCAGGCCCTTCTGAGCAGCATGATGAAATTTTGAGCCATCCACCTTGGTCCTGCCTGGTACATGACTCATCCTTGTCCAGCACATCCCACCCATTAGCCACTCAGCAGCCGCCTGGGTTATCTGGTCAACCATCCACACATTGCAGTGCTGGTGTTCAAGCGACCCTTATTTTATGTCAATAAGGACTCCAAAGGCATGACCAGTGATGCTGCCAACTCAGATGTGCCAAACAGAAGCCAGAAAGTGCTTCCTTTAGGTGAAAAAGTGAAAGCTCTCCACTGAATAAGGGAAGAAAAAAAATCATAGTTGAAGTTGCTAAGATCTACCATAAGAACAATAGTCTATCTGTGAAACTGTGAAGGAGGAGAAAGAAATCTGTTAATTTTGCTGTCACAATTCAAACTGCCGAAATTACGGCCATGTGTGATAAGTGCTTAGCTATATGGAAAAAGAATTAAATTTGTACAGTAAGATAGTCCGAGAGATCATACTCACATAACTTTTATTAGAGTATGCTGTTGTAACTGTTCTGTTACTACTTACTGTTGTTAATCTCTTTCTGTGCCTAATTTGTAAATTAAACTGTATCACAGCTATGGATGAACAGGGAAAAACAGTATACATAGGATTCGGTTCTGTGCAAGATTTCAGGCATCCATGGGCCGGGCAGAGGTCTTGGAATGTATCTCCCGGGGGTAAGGGAGGACCATTGTATGTGGCAGTGGTCAGGCTGAGGAAAAGACTTACCTGGATTCGTGATGTTGAGTAGTTTGCAGGAATAAGGATCTTCCCTGTCCTCCACAGGCACGTTGCAGCCATGAGCACCTATTATGAACTTCACAAGGACACTGAGAGATGTGTTGGCATTAACATCAGTTACTGAGCTTCACCTCGCACATGCATGCTTCTTCATGCCCAATTCAGAGCTTTTACTTTGAGACAACGAGTATTTATTAGGATTAATTCTAACTTTATTCCTTTGGTCTAGCAAAAAGGGGGAACAGGCAAATCAGAAGTTGCTAACTGCCAAGTGACTGACGTGGAAGCCCTCTACCAAAGGACTATATTAGAGCAAGCCTGGCCAGCAGCAGACGCTCAGGCCGTTTAACTGCAAACTATGGTAAAGCCAACTTCTCATGCCCACACCTAAAAACTTGTCTCTATCGGTAAACTTGTTCACTCACTTCCTTCTCTTTTAGAAAGTGTTCCTTTTACTCAAGAGTAGCCTTTCTAGGCCAGGGCAGGGAACATGGGTTCGATCCCTGGTCCAGGAAGATCCCACATGAGCTGCAATAAGAGATGTCAACGCAAGGAGATGCCTGTGCACCACAACTAGAGATTAGCTCCTGCTCACCACAACTAGAGAAAGCCCGCGTGCAGCAACAAAGGCCCGGCACAGCCAGTTAAGTAAGTAAAAAAAATAATAATACTAAAAAGTAGTCTTTCTATCCCAGGAGAGGACTTCTCCTCTCTGAGATTTTGCTTCACTAGCCACCTGTAACCCACGGCTCCTTCCCAACACATAATAAATATACTGAAGTCCTGACATTAATTTTTATCCAGTCCTTCCCTCCTTGTCCCCATCCTTTCTTTCCTTTACAGTGAAGTCCTATACGGGAACAACTAAAACTGCAGCCTCTGGTTTTCCCTTCTCATTTTATACCACAAAAATTTTCATTTCAGTACCCACCACGCCCACAGAGATGTCTACTACAAACATAACTAGCGATCTGCTGCTTGATGAACACTCCTTAGCCTTCCCTACTTGGCTTTCCTGGACCTGGACGGTGCAGGTCTCCTTAGAAAGCTCTCTTCCTTTTTCATGTGGCCCTGCTCGGCGGCTCCCAGCTCTTCTGGCCCAGCCTGTCCCTGAATGGACATCACCCCTGGGCTTTGCCCTTGGATGACTTCTCACTCAACTCACTCTTTTCCCTTGCTCTCTTTGGACACTTTTTTCTGGCCTCGTCACACAGCATTTGGGATCTTAATTCCCTGACCAGGGATCAAACCCAAGCCCCCTGCAGTGGAAGCGTAAAGTCTTAACCACTGGACAACCAGGGAAGTCCCTCCCTGGACAATATTTATTCTTAAGGCTTCAACCAGCCTGGGAGCGATTCCTGAATTAGCATCTCTAGCTTGGGCCAATCTTCTAAGGAAAAGATTCACAAATTCATCATACATTTTCAGCTAGACGGCCCACAAACAGCTCTGTGCTACAGCCTTCTCCCGTTGTGCCACGAGGGCTGACTATAACATTTTGTGAGATGGTTATTAAGCACAGATTTTATTAAAAATTAAATTATGTAGACTTACAATTAAATACATTATATTAAGAACAAATGAAACAAATGCTCAGATTCATCATGTCTTAACTGTTTCACTATCATCTCTGCTCCTGAGGTTATGTGTATCTGCTGTATCTGTGTGGTGGGGATTTTACATTGCTGTGCCACTGCTGATCTTCCCCAAGTCTGTGTCTAGAGACACATATAGCTTGAAATTGGCCACAGTGGTAATACTTACACCATGGAAACTAGCAAGCACTACAAATAAAGGTTGGATTTATTGTCCTGTTGACTGTCCAGATGTAGTGATGGAGAAAATGTTAGTAATTCAAATTAAACTTAAAACTTGTGGATACACGTATAACTGATTCACTTTGCTGTATAGCAGAAAGTAATACTACATTGTTAAGTCAACCAGTCTCCCAATAAAGATTCAGTTCAGTTCAGCTGCTCAGTCGTGTCCCGCTCTTTGCAACCCCATGGACTAAAGCACACCAGGCTTCCCTGTCCATCACCAACTCCCGGAGCTTGCTCAAACTCATGTCCATCGAGTTGGTGTCATCCAACCATCTCATCCTCCAAAATAAAATAAAAACCCTTAAAAGAAAAAAAAAAAAACAAAAACCACACACACAAAAAACTTGTGGCCATTCCACAGTGAACAGTATAAAAAATTGAGGAAATATTCTTCCATTGTTCAAAACCTATGATCTGATTCAGCAAAGAGGTCACTCACTTCATTGACTCAGAGTTCTGGCACATAGCATAGTTGTCATTTTAGTTTTACACTTTAAATATTCATGTCAGAATTATACTCTTGTCAACTGCAGCCACAAGCTGGTTATAGATACAAAAGTCTGGCAAATGATGAAAACACTCTGAGAATCAACTGGCTGTATGAAGTCAGAGACTTTTATAAACATTAATTTCTGTCAATTATATGCTACACAGCCTTTGTATCAATAAAGTTTATAACAAACATATACATACAAATAAGCATGCTTTTCTTCAGATAGCCAGTAGATAAACATTTAACATCACATCGCTGACTGCAGGTCCCTCAAACTCAACAGATCTACAGCTGAGCACCTTTCTCATGAAACCTGCTCTTCTCATCTAGTACTTTTTGTCTCGATGGATGATTTCATTATTCTCCAAGTTAGAAAGCTAGCAATTATCCTAGCATTTTCTTTCTCTTTCTCCATTCAATAGCCTTATTTTCTTAAAAAGTCACCACTTTAGCTCAGCCCTTAGCAGTCCTTGTCTAAATGAGTCTCACCCACCCCTCTGAACTCTCAACACACTGTCTGGTTCCTGCCTACCTCTCATGGTTATAAGCCCTCCCTCCTTTCCTTTTTACATGATTTTCACTCTCTCTGCCTCTCTTTCCCTCCGTAGTGCTCTCTCTCACACTCATTCACAAACACATACACCCCCTCCTCCATAATCTCTGCACGTCAGCCTTACAGAACCACACAGAAATGTATGGAGTTTCCCAAGCACTCCAAGCTATTCTACACTGACTTATATCACAGCACACGTAACATTTTATTACACTGCTACACCTATTTCCTTCTACTAAACTCCAAGCCCCCATAAGGACTCAGGCTGTACTGGATTTATCTATACATAGCATACCGCCTGCACACAGGATAATAAACTCTTGAGAAACTGACAACTTACAGCTTCACTACAAAGGTTTTTAATTAAATAGAGTCCTTGAAATGTATGTGGAGTCTGGCTCCTTCAGTGAAATACAAGACTTGAAAGTAAGCCATAACCGCAGAAATGCAAAGGCTTTCTTTTACTAACAGCCAATTATGCCAGAATATTTTACAAACTAGAATATAGCTGTTTAGAATAAAAGTATAAACAGAAATGAACAAATGTGTTAAATTATTGCAGATAGTTACCAAATTTAAGCTACCTTAGTCTTACTAGGTCCACAAAATTACTCTGCCCCAGGAAAAAGTATTTAGCTAATATCTATTTTTATATAGATATCCCATCATTTTAATAAAACAAATCATCAAGGTTACTGAATTTAAAGCCCTAATGCTATGATAGCGAATAAACTATTGATGAGAGCCTGAATGTTAATTCTATTCATTATATGTAGCTCTGGATCATCCCCTCAATAGTTGTTGAGTGTCTTACTCTGCCAAGTCAGGTTCCAGGTGCTGGAAATACACCAGTGAAAAAAGCTGAAGCCCCTATGCTCATAAAACATAGTCTAGTGGGGAAAGACAAATCTGTAAATATTCAACTAAGTATAATAAACATGCTAGCTTGTGATACGTATCATAAAAAAAACATAAGTGCAGTTAAGTGAAGACAGAGTTGGAACGGTACTATTTCACATGGCACCACCTGCTAAGGTGATATCTAAGCAGAGGCCGGAGCCAGTGAGGAAGCGAGCCAGGAGGACACGCAGCGGAAGAGCAGCACAGGCAGGGAACGGCACGCGCAAAGGCCCTGAGGCAGGAGCACACAAGGTGTTCGAGATGATCAGGCGGCCAGTGCAGGGCAGTGGACGCGCCTAAGGCCCCAGTAAAGACCCAGGGCTTCACTCTGAGCGAGAAGAGAAGTGAGGCAGGGGAGTGGACGCAGGTAAGGCCCCAGTAAAGACCCGGGGCTTCACTCTGAGCAAGAAGAGAAGTGAGTGGAGGCGCGTGAGCAGAAAACTGGCACCACTTGACTATTTTTAAGAGGGCCACTCTAGCAACAGTATGGAAAATAATACAGGGGCTCCTGCAATGATCTAGGTGAGGGGTGATGGTGGCCTGAACCAGTGTGGCAGTTCTGATGGTAGTGGGGCAGGTGGGGAGAGGCTGGATTCCAGATCTGATGGAAAGGAAGCACTGAGAAGATACGCTAGAAGACTGGATGTGGATAAAGAGAACACTGTACTATGAATTGCAAAAACCCATTTTTCTGATGCTTTGACATTCCCCCCAACAGGCTGTGAGCATCCAGTATCCTGCCCAGATGACCAGGTACACTTGGGTGACGAGGCTGGTCCTGCCACAAGTTTGCCCTCTTGCCAGCCCTTACCCTGAGAGTGACCTAGTGACATTCAAGCACAGCAGTGAAATGCCCTCACACCTTTCGCTTGTACTTTCCACCCTGACCCCAAATAAAGGCACCTGCTGTTGGGTCTTCCCTCTCTCTTGGCTCCCCACCTGCTTGGGTGAGTCCGTTCCCTGGATGCTCCTCCTACTTGGTCCCCTACACTAGGGTGTGGACCTCTCTCTCTTAGACCTGTGAGCATAATAAATCCTTTAATTTCCTATGCCTCAGAAAATTCCCAGTGTAATTTCCACTGCTGTGTTGCAATGATCCTTCAAGACCCCACAAGGGCGACTTACTCCTCCATTCACAAGACAAACACCAAAGTTTTTGGTCTGAGCAACTGGGAGAAAGGGGTCATTATTTTCTGAGCTGGGAAAGGCAATCAGAAGTGCAGGTTTTCAAGGTGGTTCTATAGCAGTGATGATTCCGAGGCCCTTCTATCATCATTTTGATCATGAACTAGAGAAACCTGTCTTGAAAAGGAATGCAAACTGCTATGAGTAAGATAGGAAATCTATAAATTTCAGTACTGGTGATGGGAAAATTCACAACCACAGTTCCCTTGTATAGCTACTCAGCCACAAGCATGCCAGCTGTACACGATCCTGAGGGCCTTCTCTGCTTCTCAGTGACTTCACACAAGCACAGAAGAATCTTCACACAACTAGAAGTCCACACTTCTCTGGCTCTCTTTCACTAGCCCCTCACTGCATAATCTTTAGAGGCTGCTTTTCCTGAGAAGACCAAGACCCTGGGCTCCTAACCAATAACTGAGCCATCTAATGCCAACACGTGACATGCTGGTACTTCCCTGACGGTCCAGTGGTCCAAGAATCTGCCTTGCATTGGAAGGCACTCAGGTTCAATGCCTGGTTGAGGAACTAAGATCCCATACGCCATGGGGCACACTAAGCCTGTGCGCCACAACGCAAGAACCTGCACACTGCAACAAAAGATCCCGCTAATGCATCTAAGACCCAACAGCCAAATAAGTGAGTATTTAAAAAAACAGATAAATCAACTGTACTCCAATATAAAACGAAATTAAAAAAACACAACATGTGACGTGCTATCAAAGCTCAAGTCTGGAAGGGTGGCTGAGAAAAAAAGAGGACGGCAAACTACACAAATCGTAGACCACACACAACTAAAAACCACCGCGGAACAGAAATAAACTCAGTGTATCTCTGTGAAGTCAGTCAAAAGCATATTTAGACACAAACTCATCCAGTAGAAAACTACTCTGGAACAGAACCTTTTAAGGACTATTCTTCTAAATAAAAGCAAAAAAACCCGAAAGCCAACAAACAAACAGCAAACCAACCAACCAGACTAAGTATCTATAAAAACTAGGTACGTGAACCACTGAACATGGAATATACTCCTCTCCAACTATCTTTTGGCTTAAAGTCTTGGTTAAGTTTACTTTTGGGGCTCAACTACATGGAAAAAAAGCAAAATGAGATAGTCCTCTCTCCTGGGAAAAAAAGGCCACATATCTGAATTAACAGCTCTGACTATCCAAGAAGAGGTTTTTCAGAACACTTACTCAATACGGCAGGCAAGGTGTGAACTCAAGGAACCTACCGTTGACTTAATGCTGGATGTTGTATTAAATGCTTCAGCCAGGTGCTTCTTATCACATTGCGAAGTTGATGGTTATTGCGGGCTGACAGCACACCAACCACCACGTCATAGTGATTAGATTTCCACCTAGGAAATAAGGCCAGCTGATCTGGAAATAAGCAACAATAAGCTGAAATGTCATGTCTCAATTACTGTTAAGTCCATTATGTAGCATACAAATGTTTATTATAAAATAATATAAATATATGTTGATGCTTGAAAAAAAAAAGAGAAATACAAAGAAAGAAATATTTAAAGCACTCGTAAACTCACCATCCAGAGATATCCACTAACATTGTGGTGTAGCCTTTTTGTTTCCATAGCTATATATGTATTTGTGCTCACACAGTATGTATGTAGGGCTTCCCTGGTAGCTCAGCTGGTAAAGCATCTGCCTGCAATGCCGGAGACCCCAGTTCAACCCCTGGGTCAGGAAGATCCCCTGGAGAAGGGATAGGCTACCCACTCCAGTATTCACACACTTCCCTGGTGGCTCAGATGGTAAAGAATCTGCCTGCAATGCAGGAGACCCGGGTTCCATCCATGGGTTCAGAAGATCCCCAGGAGAAGGGCATAACAACCTACTCCAGTGTTCTTGCCTGGAGAATTCTCATGGACAGAGGAGCTGGTGGGCTACAGTCTATGGGATCACAGAAGAGTCAGACACGACTGAGCAACTAAGCACAGCACAGCTGCTGCTGCTAAGTCGCTTCAGTCATGTAGGATTCTGTGCGACCCCACAGACGGCAGCCCACCAGGCTCCCCCGTCCCTGGGATTCTCCAGGCAAGAACACTGGAGTGGGTTGCCATGTCCTTCTCCAATGCATGAAAGTGAAGAGTGAAAGCGAAGTCGCTCAGTCGTGTCCAACCCTCAGCGACCCCACAGACTGCAGCCTTCCAGGCTCCTCCATCCATGGGATTTTCCAGGCAAGAATACTGGAGTGGGAAGCACAGCACAGCATGTATGTAAATTCTTAAAAAACAAGTGAGATGTTTCTCATGAGAATCAGTTCAGAAGGTCAATGTGGCATAAACCACACAGCAGTAAGCAGCAAGAGCCAATTAAGCTGTAGTCAGAATCCTGGCTCTTCAGCTATAAAAGTTATTTAACTTCTTAAGCTTTAGTTTCCTTAAGTAGAAATGGGTGTAATAATACTTCTCATAGAGTTGCTGTAAAAAATTAAACAAGATAATGTGTATAAAGGTCCTGGTTGGGTACCAGGCAAACAGTAGGCAATCAAGCAACTAACAATAACAAATGTGCTTTCAAAGGTGAAGCCACACATTAATATTGGTTACTAAGCCTGGGAGATAAAGCTGAAGGACTACCGTGCTGGAAAGAATCAGAACCCTTATTTATGCCAATAAATTCTACAAGCAGCAAACATTTATCACTTAGTCTAAAGAGGGGAAATAACATTTCCTTTTTTCTTTTACTTTTTGGCTGCACCACAGAGCAAATGGGATCTTCCTCGACCAAGGATTGAACCCACACGGCTACAATGGAAGTCTGGAGTCCTAACCACTGGACTGCCAGGGAAGTCCCTGAAACATTTCTAGTTTGGGGGGGAAAAAAAAAATCAAGTGACAAGTCATTATTTTTACTGTCATATTTATGACTCATTTTCTATTGTCATTTAATGGACAAGATTACATTTTAAAAATCTGTCCTCAGAAAAAGAAAGATATCTTGTCCTTATTTATCAGCAGTTTCAAAGCTTGTAAGGTACAAGCCTATACATAGCTCTGATTAGGGATCCCATTTCATCTTTCTCCAGTGGTGAAAACTGATCCAAAATGTTTCCAAAAATAAATCACTGAAAGCCGGAGAGTGTTACTACATTAAACACAATGTTATTATATCCCATAGGATCTAGTTATTCAAAAGACAACAAAACTATGTTATTTCTTCAAGGGACAATGATTTAAATGCTTATGTAAAATTAGCAATGAAAACCCATTCTCTCCTCCTCCTTTATCAGAGAAATACTGGTAGTAAGTACATTTTATCGACAGCAGTGAGGCAAATGCAGTCATCCACACATAACTGACTGATTCTACAGCTGACATTCTGCCACAGTATCAGTAAGAAGCTATTCAAATCCTTGTGCCTCAGTTTCCTAATCAGAGAAAACTGACACCAAAAAGTCTTTAGATGCTCTATTTCATCTGTTTCAAAATGTCTTCTCAAAAGATTAAAAAGCTTTAAAAGATTAGAGGAAGAATTCAATGTATCCCAAATGCCTCGGTTATTGACATCATGAGAAAACAAAGCTGCTGCACAAAAATTTCAACATAACTGAAACATCTCTTTAAGTGCCAAATACCACTACCTTATCTTGGATCAGTAATCAAAATAGATCTTTTATAGATGTATTACATGAGACCTTTCCTTGATAACAAAATCTCCTTAAAATTGTTCTCAAATCTTTCTTTCTCAACATTAATTCTAGCATCAACTCAGTTTCTTATCTTTCACTTGGACCTACAAGGGTATCCTAATGGTTTCACCCAGACCTCTTGAGATTTTTCTACAAATAAATAAACAGACGCGAAGATAACCATGTGGTATGTGAAAATCTCATGGATTATCACTGTAAAGTACTTTTTGATCTTATTCCACCTCTCTCTGCCACTGCCAATCCTCTCTGCTTCTAATCAATGTCTAAGCTGCTTCTATTGAACTGTGTAACTTCACATACATTTCTCTTTTTCTTGCAGAAGAGAAGTACATGGCAGATTTTGGCCTTTAGAGAACTTCTATTTCCAGGAAAACAGTGTTCTAAAGACTCAACCAAAAAACTGTTAGAACTAATAAATTCAGTAAGATTACAGGATATATATGAAAGTCAACTGTATTTCTATACAATATCAAACTATCAGAAAGAGAAATTAGGAAAACAATCCCAATTTTAATTGCATCAAAAAGAATAAAAAACCTAGGAATAAATTTAAGGTGGCAAAAGATCTGTACACTGAAAAGTATAAGATATTGATGAAATAAATTGAAAAACATAAAAACAAAAGATATCCCATGCTAATGGATCAGAAGCATTAATATTGTTAAGATGTCCATACTAGCTAAAGCAATCAACAGATTCAGTGCAATCTCTTAAAATTTCAAGGACATTTTTCACAGAAACAAACAAACAAAAATCCTAAAATTTGTATGGAACCACAAAGACCTTGAATAGCTAAAGCAATCTAGAGAAAGAAGAACAAAGCTGGAAACACCATACTGCCTGGTTTCAAACCATGTTATAAAGCTACGGTAATCAACACAGTACATACTGGCATTAAAACAGACGCACAGATCAATGGAACAGAACAGAGAGCCCAGAAATCAGCTCACACATATATGGCCCATTCAATTACAACAAAGGAGCCAAGAAAAAACAACAAGGAAAGGACAGTCTCTTAAATAAATGATATGGGAAAACTGGACAGCCACATGCAAAGGAATGAAACGGAACCACTAACTTACCACCATACACAAAAATCAACTCAAAATGGATTAAAAACCTGAATGTAGGACCATAAAAGTCCTATAAGAAAACACAGGCAAGTAAGCTCCTTGATGGTGGTCTTTGCAATAATTTTTTTAGATGTGACACTAAAAGCAAACGCAACAAAAACAAAAATAAATGAGACCACATCATACTAAAAAGCTTTTGCACAGCAAAGGAAACCATCAGCAAAATGAGCAGGCAACCAACTGAACAGAAGACATTTACAAATCACATCTGATTAATATCCAAAACACATGAAGAACTCATACGACTCAACAGCAAAAAACCAAAGAATCCTAGTTAAAATTGGGCAGAGGATCTGGATAGACATTCTTCCAAAGACATACAGCCTGCCATCAGCTATGTGAAACAGTGCTCAAAATCACTAATCGTCAGGGAAATGCAAATCAAAACCACAATGAAATATCACCACACCTCCTGGCATGGTTATTACCAAAAAGGTAAGAAATAATACGTGTTGGAGAGGATGTAAGGAAGAGGAACTCCTGCACCGTTGGTGGGAATGTCAATCGACGCAGCCAATATGAAAACAGTACGGTGGTTCCTCAAAACATTAAAGACAGAACTCAAATTTGGTCCAGCAAAACCACTTCTGGATATTCATCCGGAGGAAATGAAAACTTCCACTAGCGAAGACATGAGTGGAGATGATACGCGTGAGAGTGAACATGGGGATGCTCACTGCAGCGTAATTTTCCACAGTCAAGATATGGAGGCAACCTAAGTGTCCACTGATAGACGAATGGGTGAAGAAAACGTATTCTTTATACACAATGGAATGTTACTCGGCCACGAGAAAGAAGGAAATCTTGCCATTTGCACTAACACCCAAGACCCTGCGGGCATTAGGCTAAGTGAAGTAAGGCAGACACAGACAGACCAATAGAACAAAACACCAAATTCACGGAGAACAGACTGGTGTTCAGCAGAGGATGGGGGTAGGCATAACAGTAAAAGGTATAAACTTCCAGTTATAAAATAAGTAAGTCCCAGGGTTGTAAAGTACAGCATGATGACAACAGTTAATAATACTGTATTGTAGAGAGCTGCCTGGTGGCCTATTGGTTAGGAGTCCAGGCTTTCACTGCTGGGGCCTGCGTCAAAAAAAAGCAAAACAAAACTGTATTGTATTTAAATGTTGCTAAACAGAGTAGGTCTTTAAAGTTCTCATCACAGGAAAAAAAACTGACTTATGCGTGGTGACAGATGTTAACTAAATATATCATGGTTAGCTGTATATATTCCAGGATATATATATGTATCAAATCATTCAGCTGCACAACTGAACTAAGGCTTGTTAGTCAATTATACCTCAATTTTAAAAAAAGCCTGTGGTTTCTTCTACCACATACCACCAATGTATATCAGTGCAACAGATCTGTGAATACTGTGTTACACAGCATAAAACTCAAAGCAGACAGCTCCCTGGTGGCCTAGGGGTTAGGGTTCAGTGCTTTCACTGCTGTGGCCCAGGTCTGACATCTAGTCAGGGAACCAATATCCTGCAGGCTGCATGGCGCAACCAAGATTAAACAAACACACAAACCCTCCAAGTGGATGCTGTGTAAAAACCCAGCCCAACTTTCCAGTCCCCTTCTGCGTTTTTCATCACCCTCTGCTCAGTGTTCCAAGCATAGGGTAGCTTGTTCAATTCTCATGTCTGAAAATTGGGGAAAAAAAAAAACCAACCCAACGAAAAAGTAAACATGGACAGAAAAAGATAATTCACAGAAAAAGAAATGTAAAGAGCCAATAAATCTATGAAAAACAGTTCAACATCACTGGAAGTCAAGTTTGAATGACAGCAATAAGACACTAGTTTTCTCTCACATTCAAACTGACAAATATCTTCTTAAATGACAATGCCCTAATGATGGATATTTTGATACAGGCAGTTGTTACCAGGAAAAGGCAACTCTCCTATGCTGCTGGCAGGAATGTACTCTGGTATAGTATTCTCCAGGAAATTTCCCCATGATACATCAAATACCTCAGACTTCTGTAACTTTTGTCCTTAGCTAAAAATACATTTTAAAGAAATAACCAGTGATGTGTTAAAAGATCTCTGGTCATCACAGAGTCATTTCTTAATAATGAAAAACTGCAAACTACACGAATACAACAAATAAGGCACTAGTTAAATAAAATTATCCATATGCCAGAATACTACACAGCCATTGACATTATGCTTCAAACATATCATTAAATATTGTTCTACATCTTATGAAAAGAAGCAGGTTATGAGATCTATGTACATAGCGTGTGTCAGTTGCAGCTGTGTCCCACTCTTTGTGACTCCCTGACTGTAGCCCGCCAGGCTCCTCTGTCCATCGAATGCTCCAGGCAAGAATACTGGGGTGGGAATTTCCTTCCTACTTGAGCCACTTGCTTCTCCAGGGGGGTCTTCCTGGCCCAGGAATCAAACCCAAGGCTCCTGCACTGAAAGCAAATTCTTTACCACCTTAGCCACCAGGGAAGCCCTATGTAGTATGATTCCATTTACATAAAGCACATAAAGCCGGCAAATCTCTGCATTAAAGATTAGGATCCTGTTACCACTCCTGGCCACGGGAGCACAAAGGAAGCTTCTAAGGTGTTGGCAGTTCTCCTGTCTTTAATCTGGGTGCTGATTAGCTGGGTGTATTCAGTTTGTATTAGAAATGGACACAGAACAACGAACTGGTTACAGGCTAGGAAAGGAGAACGTCAAGGCTGTATATTGTCACCCTGTTTACTTAACTTCTATGCAGAGCACATCACGCGAAATGCTGGGCTGGATGAAGCACAAGCTGGAATCAAGATTGCCAGGAGAAATATCAATAACCTCAGATATGCAGATGACACCACCCTTATGGCAGAAAGTGAAGAGGAACTAAAGGGCCTCTTGATGAAAGTGAAACAGGAGAGTGAAAAAGTTGGCTTAAAGCTCAACGTTCAGAAAACTAAGATCATGGCATCCAGTCTCATCACTTCACGGCAAATAGATGCAAACAGAAGTGGAAACAGTGGCTGACTTTATTTTTCTGGGCTCCAAAATCACTGCAGATGGTGATTGCAGTCATGAAATTAAAAGACACTTGCTCCTTGGAAGAAAAGCTATGACAAACCTAGAAAGCATAATAAAAAGCAGAGACATTACTTTGCCGACAAAGGCGTGTCTAGTAAAGTTATGGTTTTTCCAGTAGTCATGTATGGATGTGAGAGCTGGACCATAAAGAAGGCTGAGCACCGAAGAACTGATGCTTTTGAACTGTGTTGTTGAAGAAGACTTTTGAGGCTCTCGTGGACTGCAGGAGATCAAACCAGTCCATCCTAAAGGAGATCACTCCTGAATATTCATTGGAAGGACTGATGCTGAAGCTGAAGCTCCAATACTTCGGCCATCTGATGCAAAAAGCCGATTCACTGGAAAAGACCCTGATGCTGGCAAAGATTGAAGGCAGGAGAAGGGACAACAGAGGACGAGATGGCTGGATGGTATCACCAACTCGAAGGACCTGAGTTTGAGCAAGCTCCGGGAGATGGTGAAGGACAAGGAAGCCTGACATGCTGCATTCCATGAGGTTGCAAAGTTGGACACAACTGAGTAACTGAACAACAAATTCAGTTTGTGAAATTACATCAAGTTTACATTTATATGCACTCTTCTGAATGTACGTAACACATCAAAAAAGTTTTAATACTAAATAATTCCCCAAACATGTTTTTTGTATGTACATTCAAAAACTGCCCAGTATAGCTCATTTTTCTTTCATTTTTTAAAACTAATTTCAAAATTTTCTATAAGCAGTTTGTTTTACAAGTAAAAAATTAAAATCATGGAATGTGAATGGATGGTCTATGAATGACAAATCCATTCATACTTTGCCAGTTTTATCCTCTTGATCCATTCCTTTAAATTACTGAACACTTCCTACATTCCCTGCTTTAGATGGCAAACATATAGCAATAAACAAATCTTCATAATGTCAAGAATCATTAAAACTACACACAAGCTCCCCAAAGGCACTGACCATTTCTTTTCTTCAGTATGTAGTACACCCTGAGAGTCTGGCAATCTGCTAGCCTCTGCACTGAAAGTGGACATTCGAAATTTTATTAAAGACCAGTGGAGGTAGAATTCAGAACTGAGTGTTCAAAACAAGCTCACAGATCCTTAAAACGGAGGCTGAAATGTCCCCTCTTATGTGATTGCTCTCAGATGACATCAACCACAGGCAGGCGGAAACCCAGAAAATGAAGAAAACATGCATGCTCCCCACAGATCTGCTGATGAGGACGATCATTACACATACCACCAGCACGCTCCCACCAACTTCAGATGCCAAAGAAAACACCTCACCAGCACGGGCATTAGCCTCCATCAAACCACCACTTCTCTCTAACATTCACCAAGTGTTCACCATGAATCAGGCACTGTTCTGGGTGTTTTATTAACAGAATCTTCACAGTAACCCTATGAGGTCATCATCTTATAAATAAGGAAACAACAGAAGTGCTGAGACAAGATTAGCATTTAGGGATCATTTCAGATGAACCAGCCCTCGGCGAATCTGCTATGCAAGCTCAATTTGTCTTTGACCTTCTACTTGCCCCGTGTCAGTTTCCATTTAACAAACTATGAATACCTTGAGAGCTGAGACTAAAAACCCAGCGCTCTAAGGATTTGTTGAATGGCTATGCTTCTTTCCTTTCTTGGTTTCCTTCTTCCCAAATATCCTAGAGAGAGAAGACTTCCTTTGTCAAATCATTTTTCTAAGTTAACTGCTAAATTAATTCCTGCTAAGGCACAACCCAAAAGCAGTGCGTTAAAACCGAGATATCCTGCATCGTTCCTCTCCAGCTCAGATGGCTGTCTATGCCTCCACGGGCCTCTCCTCGCCCCAGGTGTGTGGGATTTCGCAACAGAAGAGCTGCTTGCTCTTCATCAGCTCTTCTCTCTGACCAGGTTTCACCTGCTCAAGGTCATTAGAACAGCGAGCCTGTGTGTTAAGTCGCTTCAGTCATGTCTGCCTCTTTGCGACCCTATGGACTGCAGCCCGCCAGGCTCCACAGACTGCCCAGGCAAGAACACTGGAGTGGGTTGTGCCCTCCTCCAGGGAACCTTCCCGACCCAGAGATCAAACCCGCACCGCTTAAGTCTCCTGCCTCAGCAGGCAGGCTCTTTACCACCAGCACCACCTAGAAAGCCCCACATTAGAGCAGCACCAGGCACTAACCCATCTGACTCAGTGCATTCAAGTTCCCGCCCAACTGCAACCTCAAACGCCCTCCCCTGACCGCTCTACGTAACACAGCAGCACACCATCCTCTGTCCTCTTACACTGCTTTATTTTTGCCACCACACTCATCACTCTCCCCTATGACATTTAATAATTACTTTCTTATGTTCTGTCTTCCCTTTAAAATTGTAAACTGCATGAGGGCAGGGACATTATCTTGATTACTGTTTAAATTCCACACCTACAATAGGAGTTGGCAGTGAGGCAGCTCTCAAACATTTGCAGAGTCAGCTGCAAGTTAGAGAGCCTTTTTTTACTATTCAGGGGAGATAAACCTCCCTTTTTGAAAAGTACTGCCATGACTCAACAAAACTGAAGACAGACAAAGAGGCAGAAAAGAGAACAAAAATGAACCTTAAAATGTAAATACGAGGGACGAATACCAACAAACTTTTGGGTTTTCTCTCTCACTTTAGGCTTAAGGGATAAGGGCTGAAATGTAAAAATGCGCAAATGTTTTAGTTTGAACTGGTGAAAACACAATGAGAAAAGCATTTGTGGGAAATTTTAGCAACTGAGATGCTTCTATTGTTTTTAGTTTCAAAAGTACCAGAAGTGCAAAAGGAAAAGTTAGGACTCTCCAAGGTTTCACTTAGATTAAAATACTCTATTTACTATTTGACTGGATGTACAATATCCATTTAAAGTCAAAGTTAACTTACACAACTAGTACTCAGCTCCTCACTGAGAGCTGTGTCTCTTTCCAAGGTCTCCTTCCTAGCTTCCTTAATCTAGCCTGGTCTCACAAGATGGCAGATAAGGCATCAGCAAAACTAATGGAGGCAGAAAACTTAACTCTTAAAAAGAAAACAGTTGTTTACAAAGTTACTTTTAATACTTTGAGGTGAGCCCACAGGAATTAAAAAAAAAAAAAAAAAACTAGGAAGGGATAACCCCCTAATCCCCAGGAGTGGTCCAGGAAAGACTGGCTACTTGAGTGGAAGCTACCACAAGAGAGACCCAATGCAGACTCAGGGCAAAGGGCATGCCATTGGGGCTGGAAGCTGTGAGCACTATGAGAAAATGCGAGCATGGTGGGACTAGCTCCAGGAACAAAGACAAGCATCAAGAGGGTTGGATACGAAGCTGTAAAACTTACAGAACTGGAGCAAGTAAGTTTTAACACAAAAGACCCCAAATAGCCAAAACAATCTTAAGAAAGAAGAACAGAGCTGGAGGAGTTAGGCTCCCTGACTTCTGACTACACTACAAAGCTACAGTCATCAAAATAGTATGGTAGTGGGACAAAAACAAGACACATGGGGACTTCCCTGGTGGTCCAGTGGCTAAGACTCTGAGCTCCCAGTGCAGGGGGCCCAGGTTCCATCCCTGGTCAGGGAGCTAGATCCCACATGCTACAACTAAGACCCAGAGCAGCCAAATAAATAAATAAAATTTAAAAAAAAAAAAAAAACATGCATCAGTGGGAACAGAGAGCCCAGAAATAAACACACACACTTATGGTCTATTAATCTATGACAAAGGAGGCAAGATGAGACAATGGGGGGAAAATCTCTTCAGTAAGTGGTGCTGGGAAAATCACACAGCTACATGTAAAAGAACAAAATTAGAACATTCTCTAACACCATAAACAAAAATACACTCAGAATGGATTAAAGACCTAATGTAAGATTCAGTTCAGTCGCTCAGTCGTGTGTGACTCTTTGCCACCCCATGGACTGCAGTACACCAGGCTTCCCTGTCCATCATCAACTCTCGGAGCTTACTCAAACTCATGTCCATCGAGTTGGAGATGCCATCCAACCATCTCATTCTCTGTCATCCCCTTTTCCTCCCGCCCTTAATCTATCTGGGTCTTTTCAAATGAGTCAGTTCTTCGTATCAGGTGGCCCAAATATTGGAGTTTTCAGCTTCAACATCAGTCCTTCCAATGAATATTCAGGACTGATTTCCTTTAGGATTAACTGGTTGGGTCTCCTTGCAGTCCAAGGGATCTCAAGAGACTGCTCCAACACCACAGTATATAATCTTACGTATATAACGTAAGATTAGATACTGTAAAACTCTTTGAGGAAAAAACATGAAGAACACTCTTTGCCACAAATCACAGCAGTATGTTTTTGGACCCATCTCCGAAAGGAAATAAAAGCAGAAATAAACAAATGGGATCTAATTAAACTTAAAAGCTTTTGCACACCAAAGGAAACCATTGACAGAAACAAAAAGCCAATCTACCGAATAGGAGAAAATATTTACAAATGATCAGCTCATACAATTCACCATCAAAAAACCACCCAGTTAAAAACTGGGCAGAGGAACTGGAGACACTTTTCCAAAGAGGAAATGCAGATGGCCAACAGGCATATGAAAAGATGCTCAACATCCCTAATCATTAGGGAACTGCAAATCAAAATCACAACAAGAATCACTCCACACTTGTCAGAATGGCTATCACCTAAAAGAATACAGAGTTTCTGCTTGTTTATGGACCCTAAAATATATTTAGGTCATAAATATCCCAAGTACACTCTAAAAGTAAATTCCAGTAGAGCTCACTCATCAAACCAAAAAAAAAAAAAAAAAAACTTGTAAAATACAAACACAATGAATATTACAGAGCATTGTATATAATATATACCTATATATATATAGCACTCTTTCCTCAGGTCCATTTACAAAAGTCTAAAAAAAGAAAACAAAAATAAAACCCTAACCTGTTAAGTTAAATGTCCTGAAATGCTGCACTTTCATTAAATCATTTAAATAGTATCTTAATTCTATTCAGGTCACACAAATAGTCTTTTCAAAGAGCTTGTAGCTTTGTGTAAGAGAAAAGGATTTTAAGAGAGTGTTACCAGAATAAAGAACTCCAATTATAACAATGAGACTGCTTTGAGGATTGCCAAATTAGTTTCTATACTTTCTACTTCTAAGTTAAGGCACAGAGCCATCTCAGCATTGCAAATATTCAATTCTAATCCTTAAAAATACTGCACAAGCAAACAACTGTCTTGGGAAGAAGTGGTAAGAAAAAAATCCCCAATGTAGTTAAAAACCAAAACGACTATTATCTCATCTTTATCACAGCCTTCCAGGCTTCTTTATATAATATGTCCTAGGACAAGCCCTTAAAAAAGAAGACAAGGAAAAAAAAAGAAACCTTAAGAAGTCTTAGGTGCGGTGGAATTCATTAACAGCAAATCCACTGGGCTGTGAGCAAGCATTCTATTTATCAGGCTGTGAAGCGAACATGGACAAAGGTTTTCCCACTAAAGAATAACTTTTAGAGCAGTTTACATAGTTAAAGAACTCGATACTTTCGTGTATGTTTCATTAGCAGGCTTTGCAAAGGAAACTCCCAGGAACAACTTCACTCGCAGCCATTCCCTACTTCATGCCTAAATTTGTTCAACAGACTTACATCAGAGTTTTCAAAAAATACAAAGTACAGTACCTTTTTAAAGCAAGCTTATTCCTTAAAAGCAAAACCCAGCCACCTTTTAAAACACGCACAAACGCGATCCCTGGCCCGAAGACCTCAAAGTCTTCACCGAATAAGACCAACAACTTGGGCAGGAAAAAAGCAACCTGGAAGCCCTGCGCTGGGCTGAGCAGCTGCCGCTCGGGGCAGAAGGACCCACGGGGCTTTGCTCCCGGGCAGGCGCCGGGCGACCCGGGCCAGGCCTGGGGACAGCCGGAGGACTTGCGGTCGCGTGCACCGGCCTTGTGGCCATTGAGAAACGCGGGGAGGTGGAAAGCGCCCTCAAAGTTTGCCCGATGTTAACGCCCCGCGGATAAAGAGGGTTATTTGTTTCATCTGCGGAACTTCGCGTCGGGCCGCCCTCCCCCCAGTCCGGGACCCGCGGAGGAAGCCGCCGGGAGGCTCGGAGCCGGCCTCCCCGCCTCGGGGCCGCCCGGCCCGGCCCCAGGTCCTCACCTGCCGGGCCAGCCCCCGAGGCGCGGGCGGGCGGCGGGGAGCGCAGCCGCAGCCAGAGGTGCAGCGCGGCCCCGAGCACACACGGGCACAGCAGCACCAGCCAGTTTCGCATTGGCCGCCCCCGCCGGCTCCACCTCGCGCCCCCGCCGCGCGCCGGGCTCTCCCGCGTCCCGGTGGAGAGAGAGGGGACCTGCAAGTCGGGAGGCCCAGGGGCAGCGGCCGACTCCCGCACGACCACTCCGGGGACACCCGCCCTCGCGCCCGCCGCCGTCTAGGTTCCTCTAGGCTCCAGGGCCCGCGACTCACGTTCCTCCGACCGCGGGCGGCGGAGGATCAGCCGGCCGGAGCCCCGCCCCCTCCACTGGGCCTTCCCCCAGCCCCGCCCACCTTTTCTCTCGCTTGCCCCGCCCCCTTCTCCCGCATCCCCTCCCGCTCCCACCAGCTAGCCGGGAGTTGAAGTCCCGCCCTGGGCTCAAGCAAGGAGTGCACCAGTCATCCCGTGGCTGAGAAACCATATTTCCCATAATCCCAGAGCTCTCTTCCGTCACTCGGCGGTCGCGAAGGCGAAGCGCGAGGCCCCACATTGAGCATGCGCAACCTTCCTGGAGGCCTACTGCCTCCTGATGGCCGAGCCGTGGTAGTGCTGGGCCACCCAGGACTCCGGGACCGCCCTTACGCAGAGAGGGAAACACAGCTGAGGTGAAGTGTGCTGACAGCCTAAGGTGCAGAGGCGATGGAAAGGAAGACTCTTCCTTTAAAACACACAGGGCTTCCTTATGCCGAATGCTAGTCTTGTGTGGGCGATGGGATCTTGCTGACGTCTCCTTGGCGCGGAGATCGGGGCGAGGCAGCCCAGTTGCCTTCAGCTGTGAATCATCTCGTATTAGTCTTTGTGCAACGTGTACCCGGCTCTTTGCCCTGTCCTGTCCTCTAGGAACTCCGATGACTACGATCGCGCCTAGGAGTTCAATTGTGGAGTACGACAGTGACGGTCCAGTCGAGGGTAAAATTCCACGTGCCCCGGTTTCCAACTGGCGCTGGGAAGTTGCAAGTAGAACGAGATTCAAACACGCCTGCTGCAGTACGTGAGCCGGGAGAAGACGGGCTCCAAGACGCCTGTGCGCAGGACCCCTGCCGCGCTCCTTGGGGATGAAGGGCTGCCCATCGGCCTGAGGACTTGGCCCCTCCGGCTCGCCTCTGGTCAAACGCACGAATGCCGCGGTTGAGGCAGGGAGTGAAGGGGCGAGACTGTCAAGGTACCGATGTTAAGACGGAGAGGGCGAAAACGAGCGCCTGGCTTATGGTGTTCCGATTATTTGTTTTTAAGGTTTCCCAAATTGTGGAAACAGAAGATAACTACAGGGTTGACCAAACATTTCAGTTTAAGTAAAAATAAAAGACGCGATTTTATTTCTACCAAGGACTCTATTAAACATTCTCACTCACCAAAGGCACATTTTGGCCAACCCAATATATTGTTCGAAAAAGCCTTGGTTGAAAGCCACAGAAAATCCACTCCAACAGGCTTAAGGGATAAAGGGTAATTTATTCAAGTCACTGAACAGGCCAGGAGGAGAGGTCTTAGGCACCGTCGGTACCGTAGTCTCACTGAGAGGCAATTTAACTTCAGCAATTAAAATTACTTTCTATTTGATTGTTTTGTAATATGGTCTGTATTACGTTTAAAATTTGTTTTAATTGTTGTATAAAAGCTATAAGCCTAAGGAGTTTATACTGTATGTTTGTACTATTTAAGTAAAATAAAAATAATTTAATTAATTAGGGTCAGAAGTAAGTTTTTCATCTTAAAGGAATTTGTATATTTGTTAGTTGTCTCTTTTTATTATATTTCTATTTGTTAAGGGCTTCCTTGATAGCTCAGTTGGTAAAGAATCTGTCTGCAATTCAGGAGACCCAGTTCAATTCCTGGGTCAGGAAGATCCACTGGAGGAGGGATAGGCTACCCATTCCAGTATTCTTGGGCTTTCCTTGTGACTCAGCTGGTAAAGAATCAGCCTGCAGTGAGGGAGACCTGGGTTCGATCCCTGGGTTGGAAGATCCCCTGGAGAAGGTGACAGCTACCCACTCCAGTATTCTGGCCTGCAGAACTCCATGGAGTGTATAATCCATGGGGTCGCAAAGAGTCGGACACGACTGAGCAACTTTCACTTCGCTAGTCATCTCTTGCTACCTAACAAATTACCCCAAAACTCTGAAAATGACAACAGTCATTTACTATGCCTCACCGTTTCTGTGGGTCAGGAATTGAGGAACTAAATTTGGCTTCAGGATCTCCCATAAAGTTGCAGGCAGAGGTCAGCCGGGGCTGTGGTCATCTTAAGGTTTGACTGGTGCTGGAGAACCCACTTCCTGGGTGGCTCACTTCCATGCCTGGCAAGTTGGTGCTCTCTTTTGATCTTTCTAAGTGGGTCTTTCCAACGAGCTGCCTCAGAGTCTCCACACCATGGTAGCTTGCTTCCTAAGAGCTGGAGACCCGAGAGACCAGTGTAGATGGCACAGTGCCTTTTATGATGAGTGCTGGAAGACACACATGGTCACTTCTGCAAGATTCTATTGGCCACAGAGACCAGCCCTGATTCACTGTGGGAGGGGCCACAGAAGAGCATGGAGACCAGGAGGCAAGGATGATTGGTGGTCACGTGACCTTTGTTGTTGTTGTTTGGTCGCTAAGTTGTCTCTGACTCTTTGCGACCCCATGAACTGTGCCACGCCAGGCTTCCCTGTCCTTCACTATCTCCCAGAGTTTGCTCAAATTCATGTCTGTGGAGTCAATGATGCCATCCAACCATCTCATCCTCTGTCACCCTCTTCTCCTCTTGCCCTCAATCTTTCCCAGCATCAGGGTCTTTTCCAGTGAGTCAGTTCTTCACATCAGGTAGTCAAAGTATTGGAGCTTCAGCTTCAGCATCAGTCCTTCCAGTGAATATTCAGGGTTGATTGCCTTTAGGATTGACCGATTTGATCTTTTTGCTGTCCAAGGGACTCTCAAGAGTCTTCTCCAGCACCATTAGTTTGAAAGCATCAATTCTTCAGCACTCAGCCTTCTTTATGGTCCAACTCTCACATTCTGTACATAACTACCAGAAAAACCAAGTGGGCATATATGTGCTAGGTTTTGACTATATGAACCTTTGTTGGCAAAGTGATATCTCTGCTTCTTAGCTTCTGAATATGCTTAATATAAGATAAAATAAAATCTATCACTGTTTCCACTTTTTCTCCATCTATCTGCCATGAAGTGGTGGGATGGGAATGCCATGATCTTTGTTTTCTGAATGTTGAGTTTTAAGTCAGCTTTTTCACTTTCCTTTACCCTCATCAAGAGGTTCTTTAATTTCTCTTCACCTTCTGCCATTAGAGTGGTAATATCTACATATCTGAGGTTGTTGATATGTCTCCTGGCAATCTTGATTACAGCTTGTGTCTCTTCCAGCCCAGCATTTGTCATGAGGTACTCTGCATATAAGTTAAACAAGCAGGATGATAATATACAGCCTTGAAGTACTCCTTTCCCAATTTTGAACCAGTCCATTGTTCCATGTCTGGTTCTAATTGTTGCTTCTTACCCTGAATACAGGTATCTCAAGAGACAGGTAAGGTGGTCTGGTATTCCCATCTCTTTTAAGAATTTTCCACAGGCTCACCTTAGATACAAGCTACCGCAGTATACTATGCAAATTGGAGAAACACTACTGTTTCCAAGGTCATGCAGTGATGAGGAATCTGCCTGCCAGTGCAGGAGATGCAAGCAACATGGGTTCAATCCCTGGGTCAGGAAGATCCCTTGGAGGAGGAAATGGCAACCTGCTCCATATTCTTGCCTGGAAAATTCCATGGACAGAGGAGCCTGGCAGGCTACAGTTCTTGGGGCTGTAAAGAGTTGCACCCAGCTGAGCATACACACACACACACACACACTGATTCTAAATAGTCTGGGGAGTCTTTGTGTGTGTGTCTTACTCAGTCGTGTCTGACTCTTTGCAACCCTCTGGAGTGTAGTCTTCCAGGCTCCTCTGTTCACAGGATTCTTCAGGCTTTAGGACACCAACATGTTCTTCATGGCCCCTAAAAGCCCTGAAGACAAGAAAGAACGATTTGGCACCCTTGTGAGAAACATGGATTTAGTAGGGTGTGTTCACTGTGGCTCTTGGATATATGTCACCAATATCAGTGTGCCCTTGTCCCAGAATAAGGAAGGAGGCAATGTCATGGCTATAATTTTTTTTTTTTGCTCGCTCCTCACAACCATGGAGTCTTAGTTCCCAGACCAGGGATTGAACTCGTGCCCCCTGCAGAGGATGTGCAGAGTCCTAACCACCAAACCACCAAGAGTTGCTACTGTGCTGACCTGCTTTCTATATTTTAATTAAGGAAATTGCCAGAAAGTAACAATTGCTTGCTACTAAGGGCATCCTGCTTTCTTATCTTCAGAAAGGCAGTAAAATGCCTCTCTTAAAATCCTAAAATTTTCATCATGTGATTAAAGAATTATAATGAGCTAACCCCAAAAGAAGTATAATCCCCAATATAGGTAGATCTATCAATTCGTCAAATACTTACTTAGCACCTACTATGTGCCAGGCATTTTTGTAGGTGCTTGCGATAAATTTATGAACAAAAACAAAGGTTCCTGTCCTGTGATGGTGGGGGCAGGGGGCAGAACACAGACTATAGATATAATCAAGAAATACATTTTACCAGCATGCACTACAGAAAATATGAAAAGTAGAAAAGGGACAGGAAATTGGGAATGTGGGGCAGATTGAGTATTAAATAGCAGTATTTAAACAGCTGTTCAGAATTAGTGAGCATAAAAGGGAGGAATCAAAAATCAAGTAAGACAGTAGGTGTTGCAAGAGGGCATCAGAGGGCAAACACACTGAAACCATAATCACAAAAAACTAGCCAATCTGATCTCATGGATCACAGCCTTGTCTAACTCAGTGAAACTAAGCCATGCCATGTGGGGCCACCCAAGATGGATGGGTCATGGTGGAGAGGTCTGACAGAATGTGGTCCACTGGAGAAGGGAATGGCGAACCACCTCAGTATTCTTGCCTTGAGAACCCCATGAACAGTATGAAAAGGCAAAATGATAGGATACCAAAAGAGGAACTCCCCAGGTCGGTAAGTGCCCAATATGCTACTGGAGATCAGTGGAGAAATAACTCCAGAAAGAATACAGGGATGGAGCCAAAGCAAAATCAATACCCAGTTGTGGATGTGACTGGTGATAGAAGCAAGGTCCGATGCTGTAAAGAGCAATATTGCATAGGACCCTGGAATGTAAGGTCCATGAATCAAGGCAAATTGGAAATAGTCAAACAGAAGATGGCAAGAGTGAACATCGACATTCTAGGAATTGGCGAACTAAAATGCACTGGAATGGGTGAATTTAACTCAGATGACCATTATATCTATTACTGTGGGCAGGAATCTCTTAGAAGAAATGGAGTAGCCATCATGATCAACAGAAGAGTCCGAAATGCAGTACTTGGATGCAGTCTCAAAAACAACAGAAAGATCTCTGTTCGTTTCCAAGGCAAACCATTCAATATCACAGTAATCCAAGTTTATGCCCCAACCAGTAACGTTGAAGAAGCTGAAGCTGAACAGTTCTATGAAGACCTACAAGACCTTTTAGAAATAACGCCCAAAAAAGATGTCCTTTTCATTATAGGAGACTGGAATGCAAAAGTAGGAAGTCAAGAAACACCTGGAGTAACAGGCAAATTTGGCCTTGGAATACAGAATGAAGCAGGGCAAAGGCTAATAGAGTTTTGCTAAGAGAACGTGATGGTCATAGAAACACCCTCTTCCAACACAAGAGAAGATTCTATACATGGACATCACCAGATGGTCAACACTGAAATCAGATTGATTATATTCTTTGCAGCCAAAGATGGAGAAGCTCTATACAGTCAGCCAAAACAAGACCAGGAGCTGACTGTGGCTCAGATCATGAACTCCTGATTGCCAAATTCAGACTTAAATTGAAGAAAGGTAGGGAAAACCACTAGACCATTCAGGTATGACCTAAGTCAAATTCCTTATGATTATACAGTGGAAGTGAGAAATAGATTTAAGGGACTAGATCTGATAGATAGAGTGCCTGATGAACTATGGACGGAGGTTCATGACATTGTACAGGGATCAAGACCATCCCCATGGAAAAGAAATGCAAAAAAGCAAAATGGCTGTCTGGCGAGGCCTTACAAATAGCTGTGAAAAGAAGAGAAGCGAAAAGCAAAGGAGAAAAGGAACAATATAAGCATCTGAATGCAGAGTTCCAAAGAATAGCAAGGAGAGATAAGAAAGCCTTCCCAGCGATCAATGCAAAGAAATAGAGGAAAACAACAGAATGGGAAAGACTAGAGATCTCTTCAAGAAAAACAGAGATACCAAGGGAACATTTCATGCAAAGATGGGCTCGATAAAGGACAGAAATGGTACGGACCTACCAGAAGCAGAAGATATTAAGAAGAGGTGGCAAGAATACACAGAAGAACTGTACAAATAAAAGAGCTTCACGACCAAGATAATCACGATGGTGTGATCACTCACCTAGAGCCAGACATCTTGGAATGTGAAGTCAAGTGAGCCTTAGGAAGCATCACTATGAACAAAGCTAGTGGAGGTGATGGAATTCCAGTTGAGCTGTTTCAAATCATGGAAAATGATGCTGTGAAAGTGCTGCACTCAATATGCCAGCAAATTTGGAAAACTCAGCAGTGGCCACAGGACTGGAAAAGGTCAGTTTTCATTCCAATCCCAAAGAAAGGCAATGCCAAAGAATGCTCAAACTATCGCACAATTGCACTCATCTCACACTAGTACAGTAATGCTCAAAATTCTCCAAGCCAGGCTTCAGTAGTATGTGAACCATGAACTTCCTGATGTTCAAGCTGGTTTTAGAAAAGGCAGAGGAACCAGAGATCAAATTGGCAACATCCGATGGATCATGGAAAAAGCAAGAGAGTTCCAGAAAAACATCTATTTCTGCTTTATTGACTATGCCAAAGCCTTTGACTATGTGGATCACAATAAACTGTGGAAAATTCTGGAAGAGAAGGGAATACCAGACCACCTGACCTGCCTCTTGAGAAACCTGTATGCAGGTTAGGAAGCAACAGTTAGAACTGGACATGGAACAACAGACTGGTTCCAAATAAGAAAAGGAGTACGTCAAGGCTGTGCATTGTCACCCTGCTTATTAAACTTATATGCAGAGTACATCATGAGAAACGCTGGGCTGGAAGGGACACAAGCTGGAATCAAGATTGCCGGGAGAAATATCAATCACCTCAGATATGCAGATGACACCACCCTTATGGCAGAAAGTGAAGAGGAGCTAAAAAGCCTCTTGATGAAAAGTGAAAGAGGAGAGTGAAAAAGTTGGCTTAAAGCTCAACATTCAGAAAACAAAGATCATGGCATCTGGTTCCATCACTTCACAGGAATTAGATGGGGGAAACAGTGGAAACAGTGTCAGACTTTATTTTTTTGGGCTCCAAAATCACTGCAGATGGTTACTGCAGCCATGAAATTAAAAGACGCTTACTCCTTGGAAGGAAACTTATGACCAACCTAGACAGCATATTGAAAAGCAGAGACATTACTTTGCCAACAAAGGTCCATCTAGTCAAGGCTATGGTTTTTCCAGTGGTCATGTATGGATGTAAAAGTTGGACTGTGAAGAAAGCTGAGCACCGTAGAACTGATGCTTTTGAACTGTGGTGTTGGAGAAGACTCTTGAGAGTTCCTTGGACTGCAAGGAGATCCAACCAGTCCATTCTAAAGGAGATCAGTCCTGGGTGTTCAGTGGAAGGACTGATGCTAAAGCTGAAACTCCTATATTTTGGCCACCTCATGCGAAGAGTTGACTCATTGGAAAAGACTCTGATGCTGGGAGGGATTGGGGGCAGGGGGAGAAGGGGACGACAGAAGATGAGATGGCTGGATGGCATCACTGACTCTATGGACATGAATTTGGGTGAACTCTGGGAGTTGGTGATGGACAGGAAGGGCTGGTGTGCTGCAATTCATGGGGTCGCAAAGAGTCGGACACGACTGAGCGACTGAACTGAACTGAACTGAACTGAAAGGAAGGAATAAACTAAACCATCCTAATATATTAACTAATGACCATGTTCCTTCCAACTACCAAGATGCTTTAACCTACTGAGGAAACTTCACTGGTGTCCAGCAGACCTATAACAGAGTTGCTGCTGCTGCTGCTGCTGCTGCTGCTAAGTTGCTTCAGTCATGTCCGACTCTGTGCGACCCCAGAGACAGCAGCCCACCAGGCTCCCCCATCCCTGGGATTCTCCAGGCAAGAACACTAGAGTGGGTTGCCATTTCCTTCCCCAATGCATGAAAGTGAAAAGTGAAAGTGAAGTCACTGAATCGTGTCCAACTCTCAGCGACCCCATGGACTGCAGCCTACCAGGCTCCTCTGTCCACGGGATTTTCCAGGCAAGAGTACTGGAGTGGGATGCCATTGCCTTCTCCGATTACTAGTAACTTTTTAGCATCTTCAGATATCACCACAATGAGAGTGGCCTGTATCACCTGTTGACAGGACAAGTCACCCTTCTACCTCCTCCTTATCTTTTATCACCTGATAAACTTAAGACTAAAGTGAGTAAACTGCATAAGAGATGATAAACTACAATGGAAAAGAACACTGAAAAAAGAATGCATATTTATGCAGAACTGAATCACACTGCTGCACAGCGGAAATTAACAGGGACTTCCCTGGTGGTCCAGTAGCTAAGACTGCGGCTCCCGATGCAGGGGGCCCGGGTCTGATTGTTGGCCACAGAACTGAGACCCCGCATGCCACAGCTAAGAGTTTGCATGCAGCAACTCAGAGTTCACATGCCCCAATGAAGATGGAAGGTTTTGAGTGCTGCAACTAAGACCCCATGCAGCCAAATAAGTAAATATTTTTTAAAAAGAGAAATTAATGCAACATTGTAATTCAACTATACTTCAATTAAAAAAAAAACACCTTGAAAAAAGGGCTTCCCTTGTTGTTCACTGGTTAAGAATCCACCTTGCAATGCAGGGGACACCAGTTGATCCCTGGTCCAGGAAGATCCCACATGCCACAGGGCAGCTAAGCCTGTGAGCTGCAGCTACTGGGCCCGCACGCAGCAGCTACTGAGGCTGAGTGCCCTAGAGGCCGTGCTCCACAGCAAGAGAAGCTGCCACGATGAGAAGCCTGTGCCCCACAACTGGAAAGGAGCCCCAGCTCGCTGTAACTAGAGAAAGCCCCCACGCTGCACCCAAGACCCAGTGCAGCCCCAAATAAATATTTTTCTAAATTGAAAAAAAAAATTGGTCAAAAAAAGATCAGGAGAGAGACAATCTGTATACTGGGAAGAATAAAAAATGTCAAACACGGAGATGATGTGAACAGTTTGTGGAGTTAAATGCTCCTCGTCTAAGATGGGAACAAGATAACAGAGAGTAAGAGTTAGGGAGAGGCAAACCAGGGAGGCTTGCTCACTCTGACTGCAATTCAGGGTGAGCAGTGCTATGAGAAGGGAACCACGGACTGTGATGGCAGCACAGAGGAGGAGGCATTGGACCTACCCCAAGGCACCGCGGAGGAGGCTATCCCTTGAAAACATAGGGCTGGGGCTTGAAGAGGCCAGTTAGCCAGGCCAGAGGGGGAGAAGGGCATTCAGGAGCATCCCAGGCAAAAATAAACAAAACAGCGAGTAAACAACCCCAAGACAGGGATGACATGGCAATTAGGGAAATGCAAGCAATTTGGCAGGACCACAGGAAAGTCTGGACGAGGAAATGGCGAGAAAGTGAACATTCAAGGCCCAGGCCCGATCATGAT
Organism: Oryx dammah; assembly: GCF_014754425.2. Taxonomy (NCBI): domain Eukaryota; kingdom Metazoa; phylum Chordata; class Mammalia; order Artiodactyla; family Bovidae; genus Oryx; species Oryx dammah. Next base: position 7,151,063 of record NW_024070190.1, on the reverse strand, counting down.
TACACGAGATGCTAAGGAATTTGGATTTTATCCCGAAGGCTCTGGGGAAGAATATTTTTTCTGACTACAAAAGCTGCACAAAATTATAAAAGGGAGTTTGGAAAATAAGGAAAAATATGAGGAAGAAATTTTTTTTTCTTTTTTTTTTGCTGTACCACGAAGCATGTGGGATCTTAGGTCCCCAACCAGGGATCAAACCCGTGCCCCATGCAGTGGAAGCCCAGAGTCTTAACCACTGGTTAAAGAAAGTTCCTTTTTCTATTTTTTCTGAGAGAATAAATTATATCATACCAAATACAAATCATATATTGCTTTTTCCCATTAAAATTTTGCTATTATACTATAAATAACAAATTTACATCCGCTTATTTTCACCTAACATATAAACATTTTCATATTTAATTAGTAGTCTTAGAAAATATAACTTAATTGAGTAACCATTTGTCTACACTATCTGGTCCCCTATTGTTGGACGTATAGGTTACGCCCATTTTTCCCCTGTAGTAAATGATATTGCCACTTCTGTGCATAATACTTCACCCGCATTTTGGATGATTTCCTTTACAAATATTATTTTAAGGCTCTTTGTTCATGCTGGCATTGTATCAACATGTATGTCTTCCTTTAACAAGTACATTTCTATCATATCCTACCTACATTAGCATTAAAAAAATTCTAATTCAAGGAGCAAAGTATTTTTTCATTAATGAGATTAAATATTTTTGTGTTTATTAGGTGCTTCTATTTCTTTTGTAAATTATCTGTATATTTTGCCTTTAATCTATTTGTAAGAGCCCTTTATATATTAAGGATATTAACTCTTTATATTTATATTTGTTGAAAATAGTTTTCTTATTGTCTTTTAATTTAATGAATTTTGATACATAAAACATTTAAAACTTTTATGAATTTAAATCATCAATATTTTCATTTTCCCATATTTTAGGACATTTATAGCCATAAGATCTGATCAATATAGGCATATCTCAGAGATGTTGTGGGTTCTGTCTCAGACCGCTCATATTGCAATAAAGTAAGTCACACAAATGTTTTGGGTTCCCAGTGCATATAAAAGTTATGTTTATACTATGCTGTAGCCTATTAAGTGTGTGACAGCATTATCTCTAAAAGACAATATTCATAGTTTAATTTAACAAATACTTTGTTGCTATAAAATGCTGACTGTCATCTGACAACTTAGAGTTTGGATAAAGATCCAGAAGTGGAATTGTTGGATCATATGATACTTCTATTTTTAATTTTCTGAGGAAACTATATTGCTTTTCATAGTGACCTCATCAATTTACACTCTTACCAATAGCGCACAAGCGTTCCTTTTCTCCACATCTTCACCAACGCTTTCTGCTTCTCGTCTTTTTGATGATAACCATCTAACATGTTTCAGGTGACATGTCATTGTGGTTTTGATTTGCATTTCCCTGATGATCAGTTATATCGGCCATGTTTTCAGGTATCTACTGGCCATCTTTTTGTCTTCTTTGGAAAAAATCGTCTATTCAGATCCTTTGAATAGAGTCTAGTTCTTATTTGCCAACCAATGAAGTAAAAATTACCCTTGAAAATCTCTTAAATAGCCAAAATAGTATGTGTGATTTTGTGTATGCAAAAATCTGTGGATTTTTTCTTCTAATTCTTTATCATTAATGTTTCTCTGTAGCTCTTCATTCACTTTCTACCCTAAGGAAACCATCTTGCTTAGTTGCCGGGGTCCAGCCCCCGCAGGATCCAGGGAAACTCGAAGGAGAAACGGCGTCAACGATTGATAGAGAGAAAGAGAGATAAGAATGTTGTAGATAAGAAACTAGAGGAGAGAAGAAAAGAGGCTGGAGTTCCTTGGTTTACACAGAAAATCAATAAAGTCTCAAGACAAGAGACTTGCACCATCTATGTGAGGCCACAGGTGCCCTCCTGGTCTCCCGGGGGAGTGAAGGCGCAGGGCGCCTTCCAGTTCAGTTCTTAGAAACCCAGGCAAATAAGTAGACACAGCGGATCTCTGTACTCCAGATGGGAACTAGCCTGAAAGACAGAGTAAGAGGAGGAAAATGATTGACCGAGGAGATCAAGCTGCTTTGATGAGCGAGATCCACAGCTTTATTTTTAAACGGTACTTATATACCTTTTTTGTACATAGAGGAAATGAAAGATGCAAGGTCATACAGAGTCAGCCCAACATTCCAGCAGTATTGCCTTTATCGAAACCATGATTTTTCTGCATACCTTTTCCACAAAAGATGTTGTGTACAGTATCTTCTGGCCTTGGAGGCCTGTGAACATTTTATGACCCTCTTTTGATAAAGGCTGCTCAACCAAAAAACTTGTTTTTCCTCAAAGTGTTTTTTCTTTATGTTTTTAATCTATGTCAGCCTCAGAAAATGCCAAACAGAGTTACGTTTTTCACAGAGCAAAGGTGCAATGAGTTACGAGAAAGAACCAATTAGCTCAAAAGTTTGATATGGTTAAATTCAAGGCTACATTTGTTTTTCTAGCATTCTCACTATGTTAACTAATGCATTCCCAGGTGCACAGTGGATAAGAGATATGGGAACTTAGCAGCAAGCATTGGCCCAATAATGAAATCCTACATCAGCACTAGCACTACTCTAATAACTTTTAACTCTTTCAAAGACTCTATGTTTTAGGCTTTCCGTGCCTCTCACAGTTGGGAGGCTGGAAATAATCACATGTGTAGCTGTAAGGGTCTGGATATACCTGCAAGCTAGAATGCTAACAGAGGGGGTTTGATTTGAAATATTCCTCTCATGTCCAGGAGACTTATTAGCTATAGCCCTAAGTTGATTTTCTCCAGAGAAAGGTGGTCAGGGTTAGCCCCCTGTTAATGTCAGAGGAGTTGGTGAAAGTCATGAAACAGTAAAACAGACAGATTCTGGGTTTGGGGTAGATGCTCAAGAAAGCCTAGGGAGCCCCTTGAGTTCTGAAGCCTTACTTAACAGTTCTCTTCCACATGACTTTGTCATGGGTGGGATCTCCCATGGCGGCTCCCGGCACTTAGTCACTTAAACAATAAGTTTAATTCTTTGAGCTTATAGTTGCTGCTGCTGCTGTTTACTCACTAAGTCATGTCTGACTGTTTGCAACCCCGTGGACTGTAGCCTGCCAGGCTCCTCTGTCCATGGGATTTCCCAGCAAGAATTCTGGAGTGGGTTGCCATTTCCTTCTTCAGGGGATCTTCCTGGCTCAGGGACTGAACTCGCATCTCCTGGTTGGCAGGTGGATTCTTAACCACTGAGCCACATGGGAAGCCCAGGCTAATAGCTGGGAAACCTTTAAAACTAATCAGATGTTCTTTTCAAGGGTTTCAGGATTACTAGGCAGCCTTTGCCTACGGCACACACTGCTTAAGTAATGTGTACTATTTAAATGATTCTTTTTAGAATCTCTTTCTTTCTGCAGCCAATAGTTGAATTCTTTTAAATTAAGAATTAGCTTAAATGATAATAAACAATCACACACTCTTTGCAGAAGACAACTTTTTTTAACACCACCAGATGGAATTCTTAACATTTCAGTCCGAGGCATCTTGTGTTTTGATTGTCCTACTTGTTTAAGTCCTCTCCAAGATGAGTAGGAAAGCAGATACTGCCAAACTGTTTTACAAAATGTGTTCAAGGAAGAGGAAGAAGGCTGGTGTAATGGGAGCAGAATGAATAAAGACGAGAAGAATACAGATGAGATTAGAGATGTAGTCTCAAGTGAGAATATGATATAAATCATGAAAGAGATTCTCACTTTCACTCTGGAATGGAGAGTAGTTACCTGATGGTTTTGAGAAGAGAAGTAACATGAGCTGACTTGTGTTTTAGCAGAATCATCCACATTGTTGTGTTGAGAATGGACTGGCGGGGGGAGGTACCTACCAGGAGTATCAGAGGGGGAAGATGGTGAGTATCATTCACTCTTTGAGGCAGGCTGCAGCAGCAAGGGCCAACCAGGAGGTGAAGGAATGTTTCTAGACTCTAACTAAATAGACCAGGTGGAGCTAAGAGGATGCAGTGATATACCATCAAGATCTCCCTTTCTGGATGGAGAGAGGACTGCTAATGACTCTTAGCTGAATCTGCTTTTGGAAATAGCTCTGAGCTGAAGGGTGCTGCCTTGCCCAAGGGTACAGCTGTCTCCCTGGAGGCCACCTGCATATGGGGACTGGTTAAATATGGTAAAGAGATCTAGGGTCATTCTGAAAAGCCATCCCGTGGCCTCTGTTGCAATTGTATCCCAATTCAGCTTCTTCCTCTGCCCAGTTCGGCTTCCCTGACACACTTACAGGGCTTCCCTGCTGGCTCAGCAGTTAAGAATCTGTTTGCAATGCAGGAGATGCGAGTTCAATTCCTGGATCAGGAAGATCCCCTGGAGGAGGGCATGGCAACCCACTCTAGTACTCCTACCTGGAAAATTCCATGGACAGAGGAGACTGGTGGGCTACAGTCCATAGGGCTGCAAAGATCAGACATGAGTGAGCAGACAGGCACTCCATTACTGGTGTCTCCAATAACCAATAAACCTCCTGTAAACACTCTGAGTTTGGGTCTGTTTCCCAGGAAACCTGATCTAAGACAGTGAGTCTATTAAAACATAAATAAGGGACTTCCCTGGTGCTCCAGTGGCTAAGACTCTGGGTTCCCAATACAGGGGGCCCAGGTTCGATCCCTGCATGCCGCAACTTTATATCCTGCATGCTGCAACTAAGACCCAGCACAGCCAAATAAATAAGTAACTTAAAGACAGAAATACATAAATAAGACTATCCCACTACTCAACGTAAAACCCTACACTGGCTCATCAGTTCATTCACGGGAGCTAAAGTCCTCACAATGGCCTCTAGGGTCCTCTAACCCCATCCCTACCACCCTCCCCCTCTTGCCTTTGTTCCAGAGCCATACTTGTTCCTTTGCCATCCCTTGAGGATGACACCCACATTCTTGCCTCAGGGTCTTTGCACTGTGTGTTCCTTCGCTCTTTCTCCAAGTTCCTTCATAACTCACTCTTTCTCTTCCTTCAAGGCAGCTAAATTGCTACCTGCTCAAGGAAGCCTTCCCCATCCCTTCCACTGAAAATTATTAATACAACCTCCCCCAACTCCTAATCTCTATTATTCTATTCTACATCACTTATCACCCTCTAATATACTGTGCAGTCTATTTTCCCTCCGCACACACAGAGCGGTAACTTCCCTGCATTTTGTTTGCTGCCATATCCCAAGACACGCATTTTGTAGACATTCCATAAATATTTCTGAATGAATGACTGAGTGGATGAGTTAAGAAGTCCTTAGCAACTTGACTGCAGAGGAATCCATGATGTGTGATTGCCCAGGGATGGTCTAATAGAGACACAAGGTTTTAGCTACAAGCAGAGGAAGAGGAAATTACAAAGGACACTGAAAGGAAGTCAGAATGCAGGAGGAGCAGGAGAAAGTGTCACAGGAGATGGGAGTGCGGTGGGGAGCAAAGACCAGCAACTGAGAACAGTGTTGCCGATATACGAAGCAAGGCAAAGACTTTCAGACTGGGGACTTCCCTAGGGTCCAGTGGCTAAGACGGAGCTCCCAGTGCAGGGGCCCTGGGTTCAATCCCTGGTCAGGAACCTGCATCCCACGTGCTGTAACTAAAAGGTCCTGCATGTGGCAAGGAAGATAGGAGATCCTGCGTGCTGCAACTAAGACCCAACACAGCCAGATAAATAACTAAATGTTAAAAACAAAGGTTGAATGTGTCCCCCACATTCATATACTGAAATCTCACTCCCAACAGTGATGGTATTTGGAGGTGGGGTCTTGGGAAGGTAGTCAGGTCATGAGGGTGGAGCCCTCATGGTAAGATTAGTGCCCTTATAAGAAGAGACAAGAGAGCTAGGTCATTCCTTTCTACCAATTTCTAGAACAAGAAATTTGCAGTCTGCAACCTGGCAGAGGGTTCTCATCAAAATCTAGTCATGCTGGCACCTTGATTTCAGATTCCAGTCTTCATAACTGTGAGAAATAAACTTCTGCTGCTTATAAACCACTCTCTTTACGGTACTTTGTTAAACCAGCTGGAATTAAGGCAAAGGCAGAAAGGTGCCTACTGATTTGAGCTTGTAAGTGGCGGAATTTTGAGCTACTTAGGGCAGAAGTGAGTGTCCTGTGAGTTGAGGGAAGAATAAGATGTAATAAAGCAGAAATGGTGTACAGATTACTTTTTCAAGGAGCTTGATTGTGAAGGCAGGAAAGAGAATGGGAGCTAGAAGGAAGGCTCAGATTAAAGATGTGTGCGGGCACTTAGTTGGGAGAGATCAGACTAACTCAAGTATTTTACATGATGTATGGAAAGATCCAGTAATAACCATATAATTTATCATCCAATTCAGAGTTTTACAAAAAAAGGACACCAGACAAGTGTTAACTGGATAGATGCCAGGACACCTGGGACTTGTAATAAACACAGATGTGCTGTGCTGTGCTTAGTCACTCGGTCGTGTCCGACTCTTTCTGAACCCATGGACTGTAGCCCGCCAGGCTCCTCCGTCCATGGGATTCTCCAGGCAAGAGTACTGGAGTGGGTTGCCATGTCCTCCTCCAGGGGGTCTTCCCAACCCAGGGATTGAACCCAGGTCTCCAGCAGGCGGATTCTTTACCGTCTGAACCACCAGGGAAGCCCAAGAATACTGAGTGGGTAGCTTTTCTCTTCTGCAGCGGATCTTACCGACCCAGGAATGAAACTGGGGCCTCCCGCATTGCAGGTGGATTCTTCAGCTGAACTACCGGGGACAGAGCTCCATCCAAAGCTCGGGTTCTCTGTTCAAGGCAGTCCTCTGTGCACTTAGCAGTCGATTGCATTTTCTACCGGTAGGTGGCAGTAAAGAGCTTGTCGCTTAAAAATTTTTTTTTTTTTGAAATCGCAACTAAGTATTGGTAAAGGTTACTTTCCGCTCAGTTCAGTTCAGTTCAGTCGCTCAGTCGTGTCCGACTCTTTGCGACCCCATGAATCCCAGCACGCCAGGCCTCCCTGTCCATCACCATCTCCCGGAGTTCACTCAGACTCACGTCCATCGAGTCCGTGATGCCATCCAGCCATCTCATCCTCTGTCGTCCCCTTTTCCTCCTGCCTCCAATCCCTCCCAGCATCAGAGTCTTTTCCAATGAGTCAACTCTTCGCATTAGCCCCAGGCATATACTCTAAACAGAAGATTTCAAACTGGGTTTTACTTCTGGAAAATTTATTCTGTACCTTTTTGTGAAAAGAAACATCTCTAACAGCTCTCAAAGAGGAAATAACATTTGAGCAATTATAAAATATGTTAGTTGTGTTTTTTTAGTGAGTCATTTGACCTTTAAAATATGAACTTCTCTCTTTCTCCTAATACAGAGTAATTTCTATCAATGCCACCAATTCCATTCAGTACATGCATTTCTATATGAACACATTTCTTATTTGTACATATAAATTTTTAGTCAAGTCCAATTTTGATAGATCTTGGGGGACCTGGCTATTGAGAGATTACAAATATTTCAAAATGATTACAAATGATACCAAAATTATTTTTATCAAAGATAAGACAAGAGTTGGCCAAAGATTAAACATTTTAGAAGTTGAAAATGATAAAGTGAAAGAGCACAGATTATTTAAGTCATCTTGGCAGAATTTAAGACTTAAAATTCAGAAAAAAACTCTAAGAGAAAAAGAGAATTAGAATATTCTTTGCAGGCCCATCAAAGCTGAGTTCAAAACCCAGATTCGTATTTGTGAGTTATGTGACCTTGAGCAAGGAAAATACATAACCTCTTTAGGTCTCAGATTCCTAATCTGTGAAATGAGACTCACAGGGCATGCTTGGAACATTAAATTGTTTTGAACATGAAATAAGAAAACATATGGGTGGACTTTCCAGGCGGTACAGTGGATGAGAATGTGCCTGCCAATGCAGAGGGCGCGGGTTCCGTCCCTGGTCTAGAAAGATTCCAGGTGGTGTGGAGCACCTGAGCTGGGGAGCCGCACCCACGGGAGGCACTTAGAGCTTGTGCTCTGCAAGCAAGAGAAGCTGCTGCAATGACAAGTCCACGCACCACAACCAGAGAGGAGCCCCTGCTCGCCACAACCAGAGAAAGCTCTCACGCAGTAACGAAGACCCGGTGCAGCCAAAAATAATAAAAGAAATACATTAGTTAATTAATAAAAAAAGAAAACATATGGGTAAAGTTTGTGAGTATGTTTCCTGCTCTCCTCCAAACATGAAGGCAGCTAGACTAAAATGAGGCTATTACAACTTTAACGCTTAGAAAATATATCACAAAGATTAAGAAAATGAAATTCTAACAGTTGCTTTAAAACCAGCAAACAAACAATAAAACCCCCAAAAGGGCTGGACATGACTTTTTTTTTTTTTTTCAACTTTACAACTCAATCCCAATTATTTAGTAAGAAGTTTCCTATCAGGGAATATGGGGACAAAAAATTGCAACATCTGGATTAGGGCCAGAATTCAAACACCTGGTGGTGAGTCCCCTGCCTTTTTTAAACTTCATGAATTGTATTGCTCTGTCACGTCCTCCACTTCTCTTCAGCTTCATGGAAATGCTAAATGCCATCCACAATATCAACCATATTGAATTGCATGCATGGTGGTCTCAGTACTGGAGGGGTCTACCCCATACCAACGCCCTGTTAACATCAGAGGTCATGGATGTTGAGATGTATCCTTTGGCCAGTCTGGAATTGGCAAAGCCAGAGTCACTAACGACTTTGACAATGAATAAGAAGTGTCTGCTGTCTCTCCAGGACTCCCCCAAGTGCCCTTATTCTAGGAAATTCTACTGTCTCACTTCATCTCATCACGCAGGTGTCTTACCATCTCACATCATCACAAGCAGAAGAATGGTGAGAATACTACAGTAAAATACTTTGAGGGGAGTTCCCCAGTGATCCAGTGATTAAGACTTCATGCTCCCAATGCAGGGGGTCTGGGTTTGATCCCTGGTCAAGGAACTACATCCCTCACAATGCACCTAAGAGTTCAAGTGCCACAATGAAGATTGAAGATCTTCAGTGCCATAACTAAGACCCAGCACGGTTAAAAAAATAAAAATATTTTTTAAAAAAGATATTTTGAGAGACCACATTTCTATAACTTTTATGACAGTGTATTGTTATAATCATTCTATTTTACATTGTTAATATATTACTGTGCCTAATTTATAAATCAAACTTTATCATAAGTATGTATGTATAGGAAAAAATAAAGTGTATAGGAAAAAATTAACTGTATATAGGGTTTGGTACTAGCTGTGGCTTCAGGGTGCCAAAACTGGGGGTCTTGGAACATAATCCCCTGTGGATAAGGGGGGCTATTGTCCATGTCTCTCAAATTACAAAATAATTTAATACCCTTTGAGTGACTTGGGTTTTATGCACAAAAGAAGACATTCATTTGTACCCTTCTCTGCCCTGATTTTTTTCATCTTGTTCCTCCTTGTTCATTTGCTACCAGGAGATATGTGAGAAATGTTGCTTTTAGGAGATCAAAGAAAAAAGTTTTCCTCCCATACCTTTGTGTTCTGTTTAGGTTAAAAATTAACATTGTTTTTCTACCCGCCTAAGGCGTACTATTAAAATTACTTCAAAGCTTCTTGACCAAAATCTGTGCAGAGAAGCCTATGGCGAATTGCAGCGTGATAATTTTGCAAGAAATGAATTTCAAACGCTAGGAGGGAGGATGGTACTGGGTTTCCAAAATGACAGACATTACATTAATTCAGCAAGCGTATCAGAGGCATTCTGAGTCAGAGGACAAGATGATATTTTGATCTCAAAAGATAAAAGGGTAATTCCAAATAGCTAATTATGCATGGGCGTTCATTATCCGCATTGGCATAACTATTAGGGTGAATTTCGTCTGTGACAGTGGTGCCTGATCCCATCTTACACTCTGTTAAACAGTTTTCCCTCCTGATTTATACACAATGAGGTGAAGATCTCTTTCCCCTGATGACTAGTGTTGGGGTACAAAGCCTATAATTACCTTCCATGGAGACGGCAATCAGATGTTCTGGCGACCTCAGCTGATCTCTGTAAAGGATTTGGCAGTGCAAGTGGAGTTTCTCGTGAAGTCGGAAGACCTGGTTTGGAATCCTAAATCTGTCACTTACTAAAAGCATAACTTCAGATGAGTTACTTCATTCTCTGAGCCTCAGTTGCCTTTGTCTGTAGGATGCGACAAAGAATGCCTACCTCATAGAACGTTTGAAAAAATAAACATAATACCGTATGTGAAAACACCCTGCAGGTGCCTAGAAATGTTCGTTTCCTTTCTTCTAGGAGGCTGGAGAAACACAGAGGGTAGAGAGCTGGGTCAGTCAGTGACTGCTGCCTAAGAAACCACACCACAGCTCAGTGTTCACCCTTGTTCATGCATCTGCAAGTCAGGAGGGGTGACAGCTGTTGACCGTGAATTGGATGGGGTGGCTCTACATTGCTTGCCTGGTTCTGGGGTTCATGCTGAAGGGACAGCCACCACCAGTCCTTTTTTATGGCAGAGTCAGAAGCACAGGTGAGGTTTCTGAAGGTTGAGGCGCAGACGTGTTAGGTCACTGCCTCCCACAGGCCACGCTCAGTGTGTGTTGAAATACAAGGCACCTCCAGCAGGGGGAGCTGTGAAGCCACACGCAAAGGGCATGGATGCAGAGAACTGGAAAAAACAAGGAACGTAGAGAAGCAAGAGCAGCCCCTATACCTCCTGGGTCAGTCAAGGTCAGGCTAATACAATGCCCTTGTTCCCTACGAGCGAAGGGATGGGGTGGGGGAGTGGTCCAAAGAGGGCGTGGTCTAAAGGCGCCGGCCACTCCCCATTTGCAAAGCTATAAGCAGTGGGACAGTGAGATTCACACAGCGCAGAGGCCCCTGCAATGTCAGATGAACTCCTTGGTCTAAAAATAGACAAATGACAATGACGAAAATCACTTCTCGGCTTTAACAACCATTTATCAAGTGGCATTACAAAGAGGTCGATGATGAGTGTCTGCTCCCTGAATTAATGTACGCTCCTGGATTCTCTTCTCTTTGATCTGGTATCAAAGAGGACAGAAAGGACTCCCCTGACCGCTCACTTTACACTCCAGGAGGAGCTCTGATAAGATTCAAGGGAAGACGGGAGCTTCTGGAGGACACATGCCAGGATGCTCCGGGGGAAGGAGTGTTGGGCGGGAGGAGGGAGAGGGCCACTGTTCCCTTCCTCTACTTGGGTTTCTCTTGAGCTGCCACTGGTTTGGAGGGACAAGGCCAGGCTGGGGTGCCTTCTGCTCAGGAGAGGTTGGACCACTGAAGGCAAATAGGATCATGGTGAAGCCCAAGAGAAGGAAGGCTTGATGCCTAGGCCTGCCTCTGCTCCTTCCTCCACAAACCCTGACCCAGCCGTCTGCTTCATAAAAGGCACTGAGCTGAAAGACTAGCAAGGCCAAGACTAGTGGAGAGATGGACTAATAAACAATCACAGGGACTTCCCTGGTGGTCCAGTGGCTAAGACTCCATGCTCCCAATGCAGGGGGCCCAGGTTCGATCCCTGGTCAGGGAACTAGATCCAACATGCAGCAACTAAGAGTCTGCCTGCTCAATGAAAAGAGCCCACGTGCGTCAACTAAGACCTGGTGCAGCCAAATAAATAATAAATCCAAGCAAACAAAGAGCAGTCACAAAATACTGTGATTAGCACCAGAGGTAAAAGGAAACCCAGGTGCTGTTGGAATACACCAACCTTGGAAAAGTTAAGGAAGGCCTTGCAGAGGAGGTGTGATTCCTGGAATTAGTATGAGAGTTCAATCCAAGTTCTAGGTCATCAGAAGAAAAGGTGGAATGTTTTGTGGAGTTTGCAAGGAAGCTCATGCACACCAGAAATGCGAAAGTGATAAGACAGAAATTCAAGTAGGAAAGAGAACAGGGACTCAGTTGTAATTCTGCCTGTGTATATGCCTGGTGAGGTTTAACACCTTTTCGGTCATTTAACAAATATTATGTGCCTGGATCCAGCAAAGTTTAAGGCACACATGGCTCCTGCCTTCATGGAGGAAAGGACAATCAGGGTCACCACAGAGGAAGGACACGTTGCCTGTGAGCCTCCGGGAAGGGGGTGTGGCCATGCAAAGGGCATGAGGAAAGGCTGGCAGAGGGAGGAGCCAGCCTGATGAAGCCGGGGCAAGGGAGGAGCCTCCCAGAAGTATAGATGCTTAAAGTATTACAGAACCTCCCTGGTGGTCCAATGGTTAAGAATCTACCTGACAATGCTGGGGACACCGGTTCGGTCCCTCGTCCAGGAAGGTCCCACGTGCTGAGGGGCAACTAAGTCCATACTCTGCAGCAGAGAAGTCAGCGCAATGAGAAGCCACGCACCACCACTGGAGAGGAGCCCCCGCTTGCCGCAGCCAGAGAAAGCCCATGCACAGCAGTGAAGACCCAACAGAGCCAAAATAAATAAATGCTGATTGTTTAGAAGACTGTAAAAAATCATTAAACTTAAAAAAAAGTATTACATAAGGAAATTCAATTCTGCTGTATAGAAAACAAGGAAAGCAACTGGGATGGATAACAAGCAATGAACTTGTGACGCAGAGGCGGAAATCACATAACATTTTAAGTAATCGATCTGTACGACATGTCAAAGATAGGATAAACAAAGCGCACGTGTGTGCTAAGTATAAATCAAAAGGCTGGAACAAAGGAGAGGGTCAGTCTGCACGGAGGGCCGGAACACCAAAGCAGACCCTGCATATTCATACGACATGAGTCCTGCCACCTCCAGGTTGATGGCGACGCCATTCCTGCCCCGGCCATACCTGGTGTCATCTACACCGCCCCGCGTATGCGGCTCAGCCCAGATGCAGGTGAAAGGCATAGAGGATGAGCAGGCTGTTGGTGAGCCCCTCTGGCTGGGGTGCTGCCCTGAGGCTCTCCGACAGGGAGATACTCGCTCCAGGCCCCTTTCATCTGCTTGCACCCCTTTCTGAGGGTGCTGACCCCCCCCCGGCTGCCTTTCCCCTCGCTTCTTCCTGAGTCTTTTAACAACTTGCCGACTAGAGATGTATTAACACGTCTTGACTGGAGATGCATCAGTGTTCACTTACATAACGAATCGCTGGCCACAGGTGTTAGTTTCTGCAAAATCCCCGAGTCAATAATGTGTTAGGTTGATCTGTTAGCCCATGTGACGCGAGCTCCTGAACGTGCTGTGCGAGGCTTTCCGCTCTGTGGCTTCCAGACCGTCTGCATGGTGTTGACCACTGTGTCAGAATCATTTCCTGAGTGACATTGTGCTTTCTGAGTTTCTTCCACAGGTCAGCAACCTGAGGGTGAAGGGCATCTTAAAATTAAGATGTGTTTATCCAGGATTGGGGTTCCACCAGGAGGGCTCAAACAAAACAGGGTAAGGGGATCTAGAGAGTTGGCAAGATGTAGGTTGAAGATCCTCTCAGAGGATCTAACTGTTCGAGTTGTATCGTGGACACTAACTTGATGAGGGCCAGAAAGGAGGAAAAGAAAGGGTTATGTGAGTGGGAGGACGGAGGAGCCTGGTAGGCTGCAGTCCACGGGGTCGCAAAGAGTCGGACACGACTGAGCAACTTCACTTTCACTTTTCACTTTGATGCATTGGAGAGGGAAATGGCAACCCACTCCAGTGTTCTTGCCTGGAGAATCCCAGGGATGGGGGAGCCTGGTGGGCTGCTGTCTGTGGGGTCGCACAGAGTTGGACACGACTGGGGCGACTTAGCAGCAGCAGCAGAGTCAGAGCAAGTGAAGGATCTGTGTGCTGGAGGCCTCTGAGGGGAGGGAGAAGGGGGAAGACTATGGCTGTGAGTGAGTGACCAGCCAGAAGGATGTGAGATTGTGGTGGGAATAGGCTATCTGAATGCGTGCCTTATGTTTATCATATAACTTGGAAGTGATGAAGCGTCTACAGTTCAGAATTGCCTCAATGGCACCTCCATCATCTCAGTGCTTAATTCTCAGCACTGCCTTTCATGTCTGTGTAATGCCTGGAAAGCCACTGTGTTAGGATACCCTTCATCATCTCGACCACTCCCTCCTTTGTTATTAACCCATCACACAGCTTTTAGTGTAAGTTACCTGTCTACTTCATTATACTACATGTTTATAAATGTCTTGACGTTTGAATGGTTCAAACATTTTACAAAAATGTTTTGTTTTACATATATAGAATGGATAAAAAACAAGGGCCTTCTGTATAGCACAGGGAGCTATATTCAATATCCTGTGATAAACCACAGTGGAAAAGAATATTTTAAAAAGAATATATGTATAACTGAATCTCTTTGCTGTACGGCAGAAATTAATACAACACTGTAAATCAACTATACTTTAGCAAAAAAAAAAAAAATTAAAAAGCCCAAATGTCTTGTTTTAAAATTTAATTCAACTAATGATTAAGTTGCTGCTGAGAGTCAGACATTGAGGCAAGCCCTGGGGTCTAATGGTGAAAAGATAAACATGATTCAGGGTGCTTAGGCAGAGGTCTTGAGGGTGGGGACCTTAGTTCAGTTCAGTTGCTCAGTCGTGTCCGACTCTTTGCGACCCCATGAATCGCAGCACGCCAGGCCTCCCTGTCCATCACCAACTCACGGAGTTCACTCAGACTCACGTCCATCAAGTTGGTGATGCCATCCAGCCATCTCATCCTCTGTCGTCCCCTTCTCCTCCAGCCCCCAATCCCTCCCAGCATCAGCATCTTTTCCAATGGTCAACTCTTTGCATGAGGTGGCCAAAGTACTGGAGTTTCAGCTTTAGCATCATTCCTTCCAAAGAAATCCCAGGGCTGATCTCCTTCAGAATGGACTGGTTGGATCTCCTTGCAGTCCAAGGGACTCTCAAGAGTCTTCTCCAACACCACAGTTCAAAAGCATCCATTCTTCGGCGCTCAGCCCTCTCCACAGTCCAACTCTCACATCCATACATGATCACGGGAAAAACCATAGCCTTGACTAGACAGACCTTAGTCGGCAAAGTAATGCCTCTGCTTTTGAATATGCTATCTAGGTTGGTCGTAACTTTTCTTCCAAGGAGTAAGCATCTTTTAATTTCATGGCTGCAGTCACCATCTGCAGTGATTTGGAGACCAAAAAAATAAAGTCTGACACTGTTTCCACTGTTTCCCCATCTATTTCCCATGAAGTGATGGGACCAGATGCCCTGATCTTCGTTTTCTGAATGTTGAGCTTTAAGCCAACCTTTTCACTCTCCTCTTTCACTTTCATCAAGAGGCATTTTAGTTCCTCTTCACTTTCTGCCATAAGGGTGGTGTCATCTGCATATCTGAGGTGATTGATATTTCTCCCAGCAATCTTGATTCCAGCTTGTGTTTCTTCCAGCCCAGCGTTTCTCATGATGTACTCTGCATACAAGTTAAATAAGCAGGGTTACAATATACAGCCCTGACGTCCTCCTTTTCCTATTTGGAACCAGTCTGTTGTTCCATGTCCAGTTCTAACTGTTGCTTCTTGACCTGCATACAGATTTCTCAAGAGGCAGGTCAGGTGGTCTGGTATTCCCATCTCTTTCAGAATTTTCCACAGTTTATTGTGATCCACACAATCAAAGGCTTTGGCATAGTCAATAAAGCAGAAATAGATGTTTTTCTGGAACTCTCTTGCTTTTTCCATGATCCATCGGATGTTGGCAATTTGATCTCTGGTTCCTCTGCCTTTTCTAAAACCAGCTTGAACATATGGAAGTTCACGGTTCACGTATTGCTGAAGCCTGGCTTGGAGAATTTTGAGCATTACTTTACTAGCATGTGAGATGAGTGCAATTGTGCGGTAGCTTGAACATTCTTTGGCATTGCCTTTCTTTGGAATTGGAATGAAAACTGACCTTTTCCAGTCCTGTGGCCACTGCTGAGTTTTCCAAATTTGCTGGCATATTGAGTGCAGCACTTTCACAGCATCATCTTTCAGGATTTGAAACAGCTCTACTGGAATTCCGTCACCTCCACTAGCTTTGTTCGTAGTGATACTTTCTAAGGCCCACTTGACTTCACATTCCAAGATGTCTGGCTCTAGATTAGTGATCACATCATCATGATTATCTTGGTTGTGAAGATGTTTTTTGTACAGTTCTTCTGTGTATTCTTGCCATCTCTTCTTAATATCTTCTGCTTCTGTTAGGTCCATACCATCTCTGTCCTTTGTCGAGCCCATCTTTGCATGAAATGTTCCCTTGGTATCTCTAATTTTCTTAAAGAGATCTAAGAGATCTCTAGTCTTTCCCATTCTGTTCTTTTCCTCTATTTCTTTGCATTGATCACTGAAGAAGGCTTTCTTATCTCTTCTTGCTATTCTTTGGAACTCTGCATTCAGCGGACCTTAGGTGACATGCGAATCCATAAGAAATAGGAGGGAAGGGGGCTAGGCACAACCTTTGAAAGAAAGACATAGCCCAAGGGCACAGCGTTAACTGCTTAGAACCAAATGAGTCCAAGATGGCAGAGAAGTCAACTTGTCTAGACCTTCATCCTCAGTATAGGCTCACTGTAACACATTAATAAGCTAAATGACACAGTCAGAGGCACTATGCCAGATCCAAGGTCGACCTTCAAAGACCAAAATGTGGGCAGTGGGCCAACCCCTGGAAATCTCCACCCTTTTCCCCCAAATACTTGGGATAATCTGCCCACTCATTAGCCTATGAAATGACCCAGCCCATAAAAGCTAACCACACCACATTTTGAGGCCCCCACATTTGCCCTCTGCCATGGCCTACACTCTGTTTGTGGAGAGTGTTTCTCTCTGAATAAAATCCATTTTTTACCTATTTGTCTCTCACTGAATTCTTTCTGTGATGAGATGCAAAGAACCTGAGCCTCAGTAAGTCCAAACAAACACCAGGTGAGTGGTTCTAATTGAAAAATCACGGGTTCAAGTCCCCAGGAGGGTTTTGTCTGGGTTTGAATACCAGCACATGGGCTCAAGTTCCATTCTGAGTTAAACAGTTTCACGTATAGTAGACTCAGAACCACCTCCAAAGCAGCACGCTCACCCACACAAGTTTGAAAACCTCTGTCCCACCAGATGCTAACTTTGTCGCATGCAGAACTGAAGCTTGTTTTCATTTGTTGGCAGCTCCCCACAGCATGTGGGATTATAGTTCCCTGACCAGGGATCGAACCCTTGCCCCCTGCAGTGGAAGCGTGGAGTCTTCACCACTGGACCTCCAAGGAAGTCCCAGAGTTGCAGCTTCTTTGTCCCCTTCTCAAAGTTATCCAAAATAGTGTATTTGGGGAATAACCTCTGGCTCATGCTTTTTTTTTTTTTTTTTTTTAAGATTTATTTATTTGCTTGTTTTTGGCTATGCTGGCTCTTTGTTGCTGTACTTGGGCTTTCTCTAGTTGAGGTATATGTGCTTAGTTGCTCCCAGGTACCTGGGATCTGCCCAGACTGGGGATCAAACTCATGTCCCTTGCATTGCAAGGCAGATTCTTAATCACTGGAGCACCAGGGAAGCCCTGGCTCACGTTTTTACACTTTAATTGTCTCTGTGTGTGTCCATCAAAATATGGCATACTGTTTTGCTTTTCAAATCTACCAAAACAGCATATTTTAATTGCTGTCCTATAACTTGCTCTTCTCACTCAATGTTCTATCTTCAAGGCCTTATTTGATATGTGTGGACCTAATTCATTCCCTTGGGCTTCTGTTTATTATGAAATTGCACCACTGGATGACTATGTCCCAGTTTATTCTGGCATTTCCCCATGGGATGGACATATATATATAAGAGTCACAATCTGCTAGGCATGGTTCTAAGTGTTTTACAAATTCTCATTCATGTATTCTCATAGGTGGCATCATTTCCACCTTCATTTTACAAATGAGGAAACCGAGACACAGAGAGGCTAGCTAACCCACTGAAGGTCACACCGGGGATAAGCGGCAGAACTGAGATTCACGCCCGGATGTGTCTCTCACACCAGTGTTTATCCTGAGCTGTGCTGGTGCTTTAGGTGCTCCCCACAGGGGCGCAGAGTCGACAGCATGCATGCCCTGTGAACGTCTTCCTGTACTTACCCTTATGCACATGAGCAGAGGTTCTTTCCTGGAACTGAGATTGATGGGTCCAGATGAGATCTCTCATTGTGATGAGTTCTTACGGCATTAACTAGACTGAGGAATAAAGCATCAGAAGAACAATTCTGAGGCTTTGACAGAATTCACAGCAGTTAAATAGTTTTTCGATGTTTTATCCAGCTTTTAATCACAGGCTCTTTTCTGTCACTGTCATCATGCAAGAGGCGCTTAATAGATTATCAGATACTTTGCGAGAAGACACAGTGGCCCACGTCCAATCAGCAACTCTTCTGAATTGCTTCATTCTCATCACAAATGCACTTTCACACAACCATATGTTGCTGTGTGCTCCATTTAGGAATTGAACAATTCTTCTGTTTAATTTCAGCCCATAAATTTCACTTATTAGTCTGCTAAACCACTTAGAGGATTTTGTATTACTCTATATATCATTCTATACACTGGCCTAAACCAACGATTTTGAGCACATTTTTGTAATATTACTACAGTAAGAACAGAAGCTTTTGGCTTTGTAAACAGCCAGCACAAGTGGTCTAAGTCTTTGAGGATGTTTGTGTAGTTCTCTCTTCCCACTGTCTTATCCAAGGACAAAGTAGAGCATGCTTGTCTGAAAAGGACCAACACACATGTTGCTGTCATAACCAAGGGGACTCATTAAATTCAACAAATAAAATTGTCTTACAGATGAGATGTCCCCAGTGAGCTCAGACATGAAATGGGAATAGAATCAGGAGCATTTTGTTAGTCTTTTCCGAAGCCTTTTTGCTTTGGCTGAGTCTGAAACAACAAACACACGGACTAGGACGTGCATCTCAGAAATGGTGAGGTCCAAGCTTGATGTTTCACCTCCTTCGGTGCATTCCTGGGCCGCTTCAGCAGGGGACCAGGGGAAGAACTGATTTGTGAGTCTGATGCCGATACATCCTGCCTCCGTGGGCTTGTGTTTGAAGGCTAGCTCTCAGATCGTCAGTAGAGTGGTCCTGAGACAAGCTGGCACCTAAAACCTGGGATTCTTTGTCACCTGAACAAACATTTCCTTGAGCAAGAAAATACAAAGAAACTACAGGGGACTAAAAATAACTGCATGCATGCCCAGTTGCGGCAAATTATGAGTAAGAAAACACAAAAAGACCAAAAACCCAACTGCCATTTCTGAGGAGTCTGGAGTGAAAGCAGGGAACTGCACATGACCCCTGCACACAGCACCACCAGGGGGGTGGGCAGACTACCTAAGCCACACCTCCAGCCCCCCCCCCGGGGCCGCCCCCCCCCTCTCTCCATTTAAGGACCCACCCCAACCTTCACTCCATCTCAGAAATCAACCCACTCCCTCTCTAAGCTCCCTCTTGCTACAGCTCAAGTCCCCACAATGCCTCGCCTGAATTCCTCTACTGGCCTCTTATTAGTTTCTATTGATTAAAGGATCCAAGAACCTCAGAAGTAATAATCACTTAGTCTCTGCAAACTGTCATTTCCTAATTTATAAAATGCGGCTAATACCATTTCCTCAGTTAATTAGGGAATTCTTGTATCAATTCAACATTTACTGAGTTCTCCAAATTCCTATTCTCAAGCTGCTGGCAATCCACTAGGGTAATAGATGCCTGTGATTGTGCATATGTGTAATGCCAGGGAGGAAATCTTAATTTCCTAGCAGGTCACGAGAGGCACAGTTTTATTGGGTATATACTGTGATACTCTCTTTCAAGGGAGAACTCCAGTACCTGTAGGTGAACTGGTGCCTTGAACTGAAAGAAACTAACAGTGCTACTTTGTGTGGAACACAGAAAGGGAGGCATCTGTTCCCGGGAGGAAGAAGGGAGGAAGGGACCCCGTTCGGCACGGGGGAGGAGTGACAGGGGAGCACCCTCAGTTGGTGGAACAAACTTGTCCAAAGGGACATACAGAATCAGCCGTGATACAAAACTTTCCTCCATCCATCACTCCTGCCAAATCTCCAGAAAAATTGACATAGGCCACTAGTACTTTCAGAGTGAAAGGGATTCTCTTTTGGAGAATTCAAAGGCAACCAGTCCTCTCAGTGAAAGTTGCTCAGTCATGTCCGACTCTTTGCGACCCCATGGACTATACAGTCTATGGAATTCTCCAGGCCCGAATACTGGAGTGGGTAGCCTTTCTCTTCTCCAGGGGATCTTCCCAACCCAGGGGTCGAACCCAGGTTTCCTTCATTGCAGGCGGATTCTTTACCAGCTGAGCCACAAGGGAAGCCCAAGAATACTAGAGCGGGTAGCCTATCCCTTCTCCAGCGGATCTTCCTGACCCAGGAATTGAACCTGGGTCTCCTGCATTGCAGGCAGATTGTTTACCAAATGAGCTATCAGGGAAGCCCAGTCCTCTTAATTATACATAATACAAAGTGGTTTTCAAGGTGGAGGTCAGGATCCACTGGGGCGTCTGAGGGCAACTTAGTATGCATGCCCAGAACTTAACAAGTACATGTGTGTGTGTGTGTGTGTGTGTGTGTGTGTGTGTGTGTGTGTGTGT
>NW_024070190.1:7122993-7130451 GCF_014754425.2 Oryx dammah | reverse complement strand
TGTGTGTGTGTGTGTGTGTGTGTGTGTGTGTGTGTGTGTGTGTGTGTCGGAGAAGGCAATGGCACCCCACTCCAGTACTCTTGCCTGGAAAATCCCATGGACGGAGGAGCCTGGTGGGCTGCAGTCTATGGGGTCGCTGAGAGTTGGACACAACTCAGTGACTTCACTTTCGCTTTTCACTTTCATGCATTGGAGAAGGAAATAGCAACCCACTCCAGTGTTCTTGCCTGGAGAATCCCAGAGACAGTGGGCCCCCGTCTATGGGGTCACACAGAATCGGACACGACTGAAGCGACTTAGCAGCAGTGTGTGTGTATAACAAAACATAAATATATAATATTTTATATATAATAGAACAGAATGGAAAAGGTCAGGGAAGCTTGCACAGAGTAAATGTAAGAATACTTCTTGAAACATTTGTATGTGTCTTAGTCTAGTTGGGCAGCTTGTAATCAATAGAAACTTATTTCTCATAGTTCTAGGGGCTGGGAAGTCCAAGATCAGAGTGCCAGCGTGGTTGGATGAGGGTCCATTTCCTCACTCACAGCTAGTGCCTTTTATCTTCCTTAATTTTTACTACAGTCTAGTTGCTTTACACAGAGAAGGCGATGGCGCCCACTCCAGGACTCTTGCCTGGAGAATCCCAGGGACGGGGGAGCGTGGTGGGCTGCTGTCCATGGGGTCGCTAGGAGTCGGACACAACTCAGTGACTTCACTTTCACTTTTCACTTTCATGCATTGGAGAAGGAAATGGCAACCCACTCCAGTGTTCTTTTTTTTTTTTTTAATTAAATTTTTATTTTTACTTTATTTTACTTTACAATACTGTGTTGGTTTTGCCATACATTGACATGAATCCACCACGGGTGTACATGCGTTCCCAAATATGAACTCCCCTCCCACCTCCCTCCCCATAACATTTCTCTGGGTCATCCCCATGCACCAGCCCCAAGCATCCTGTATCCTGCATCGGACATAGACTGGCGATTCATTTCTTACATGATAGTATACATGTTTCAATGCCATTCTCCCAAATCATCCCACCCTCTCCCTCTCCCTCAGAGTCCAAAAGTCCGCTCTACACATCTTTTTTTGTTTGTTTTGTTTTGTTTTTTTATTTTAATTTTTTTTATTTTTAATTTATTTTTTATTTTACTTTACAATTCTGTATTGGTTTTGCCATACATTGACATGAATCCACCACGGGTGTGCGTGCGTTCCCAATCATGAACCCCCCTCCCACCCCCCTCCCCACAACATCTCTCTGGGTCATCCCCGCGTTCCAGCCCCAAGCATGCCATATCCTGCATTGGACATAGACTGGCAATTCGATTCTTACATGATATTATACATGTTTCAATGCCATTCTCCCAAATCATCTCACCCTCTCCCTCTCCCTCTGAGTCCAAAAGTCCACTATACACATCTGTGTCTTTTTTGCTGTCCTGCATACAGGGTCATCATTGCCATCTTTCTAAATTCCATATATATGCGTTAGTATACTGTATTGGTGTTTTTCTTTCTGGCTTACTTCACTCTGTATAATAGGCTCCAGTTTCATCCATCTCATTAGAACTGATTCAAACGTATTCTTTTTAATGGCTGAGTAATACTCCATTGTGTATACGTACCACAGCTTTCTTATCCATTCATCTGCTGATGGACATCTAGGTTGTTTCCACGTCCTGGCTATTATACACAGTGCTGTGATGAACATTGGGGTACATGTGTCCCTTTCAATTCTGGTTTCCTCAGTGTGTATGCCCAGCAGTGGGATTGCTGGGTCATAAGGCAGTTCTATTTGCAGTTTTTTAAGGAATCTCCACACTGTTCTCCATAGTGGCTGTACTAGTTTGCATTCCCACCAACAGTGTAGGAGGGTTCCCTTTTCTCCACACCCTCTCCAGCATTTATTGCTTGCTGACTTTTGGATCGTAGACATTCTGACTGGTGTGAAGTGGTACCTCATTGTGCCACTCCAGTGTTCTTGCCTGGGGAAGCCCAGGGATGGGGGAGCCTGGTGGGATGCCGTCTATGGGGTCGCACAGAGTCAGCCACGACTGAAGCGACTTAGCAGCAGCAGCAGCAGCAGCTGCTGCTTTATAATGTTGTGTTAGTTTCTACTGTATAGTAAAGTGAATCAGCTTTTCATATACATATCAGTTCAGTTCAGTTCAGTCGCTCAGTCGTGTCCGACTCTTTGTGACCCCATGAATCGCAGCACGCCAGGCCTCCCTGTCCATCACCAACTCCCGGAGTTCACTCAGACTCACGTCCATCGAGTCCGTGATGCCATCCAGCCATCTCATCCTCTGTCATCCCCTTTTCTTCCTGCCCCCAATCCCTCCCAGCATCAGAGTCTTTCCCAATGAGTCAACTCTTCACATGAGGTGGCCAAAGTACTGGAGCTTCAGCTTTAGCATCATTCCTTCCAAAGAAATCCCAGGGCTGATCTCCTTCAGAATGGACTGGTTGGATCTCCTCGCAGTCCAAGGGACTCTCAAGAGTCTTCTCCAACACCACAGTTCAAAAGCAGCAATTCTTTGGCACTCAGCCTTCTTCACATATCCCCTCTTTATTGGATTCCTTTACCATTTAGGTCACCCCAGAGCACTAAGTAGAGTTCCCTGTGCTATACACAAACAATAAATACTGGAGAGGATGTGGAGAAAAGGGAACCCTCTTGCACTGTTGATGGGAATGTAAATTGTTACAGCCACTGTGGAGAACAGTAAGAAGGTTCCTTAAAAAACTAGAAATAAAGCTGGTGCCTTTTTTGCTGTGTCTTCACATGGTGGAAGGAGTTAAGGATCTCTCTGGAGCCTCTTTTATAAGGGTATTGATCCCATTCACAAGCGTTCCACCCTCAAGACTTAAGTACCTCCCAAAGGTCCCCATCCTATCCTCTTTGGGGGTCAGGATTTCAACATATGCATTTTGGGGTCCCACAAAGATTTTAAACTGTAGCACTATGTATGTCCTGAGTTGCGATATAAAATATATTTCTTTTTGTGGACCATGGTAAAAAAAAAAGAAAAGCGAGAAAGCACTACAGTATAATTATTATAGTAATTAATACAGTATACAGTATTATATATATAGTAACTGATACAGTATACAGTATTGTGTATATAGTAATTAATACAGTATACAGTATTGTATATATAGGAATTAATACAGTATACAGTATTGTATATATAGGAATTAATACAGTATATAGCATTGTGATTATAATAGTAATCTTGACAGCTCACTCTGCCAGATGCCTAGAGTCTTTATAAAAGGAATCTTGACATCCTTGTCATTGAAGTACTATTTACAGTTGCCAAGGGGTAGAAGTAACCTTATGTCCATGGAGGGATGAATGGATAAACAAACTAAGTTATGCCCATACAATGGGATATTATTCAACCTTAAAACAGAAGGAAATCCTGGCCTATACCACAACACAGATGAACTTTGAGGACATAATGTTAAATGAAATAAGCCAGGCATGCTAGAACTGCAGGATTCCACTTCTATGATGCATCTCTAAATGAATCCAAGTCACAGAAACAGAAAGTAGGGACTTCCCTGTGGCTAAGACTCCCTGCTCCTAATGCAGGGTGGCTGGGTTCAATTCCTGGTCAGGGAACTAGATCCCACATGCTGCAGCTAAAGATCCCACATGTCAACTGAAGATACCACATGCTTCAACAAAGACCCGAAGCAGTCAAATAAATAAAATGAAAATAACTATCAAAAAAGATTTAAAAAAAAAGAAACAGGAAGTAAATGGGGATTGCCAGGGGCTGGGGAGGCCAAGGGGAATCGGAATATAGAATTTTAGCCATGCAAGATGAAAAAGTTCTAGAGGTCTGAGGAACAACAGAACATGCATATAACATGCTGTTGCTGTTGCTGCTGCTAAGTGGCTTCAGTCGTGTCTGACTCTGTGCGACCCCATAGACGGCAGCCCACCAGGCTCCCCCGTCCCTGGGGTTCTCCAGGCAATAATACTGGAGTGGGTTGCCATTTCCTTCTCCAATGCATGAAAAGGAAAAGTCAAAGTGAAGTCGCTCAGTCGTGTCCGACTCTTAGCGACCTCATGGACTGCAGCCCACCAGGCTCCTCCGTCCATGGGATTTTCCAGGCGAGAGTACTGGAGTGGGGTGCCACTGCCTTCTCCAATAACATGCTATATATATACATAGAGTATATTTAAAAATTGTTGAGGTTAAACTTCTGTTTTGTTTTCTAACACATACACACGTACATCTGTGGAGAAGGAAACGGCAACCCACTCCACTATTCTTGCTTGGGAAATCCCATGGACAGAGTCTGGTGGGGTACAGTCTATGGAGTTGAGAGTCTGACATGACTTAGCGACTAAACAATGACAAAACACACAACAGGAGTCTTCACTCTAAGGTTCCCCACCGTGGGGATGAACAGTTCCTACCTTCCTGATTCTCCCACTTGTCTGTCGGCTTTCAAGGCCCTTTGGATCTTTCTTGGCATCTCCGCTGAGCCCCCTTAGACAGCCTTCTTGCTCTGGGGTTTGTCTTTGATTTGTGGGAACTCCACTCCCTACCGGAGGCCACCCCAGCCTCCCAGGCCTGAGGGAAGCTCGCCTGGCAGGCTGGTAGAAAGAGCATTGCAGACCCCCTGGGCATGCGCATCCCCTGCCTTACCTGCATAACCTACTTCACCGTGCAACCTGGCCACAGCCTCCCCTCCACATCTCCCCAAACATGGAAAACACCTGAAATGGTCCTGGGCACTTTGCTTCTTTCTCTCTCCACTTTCCACCCACTTGCTTCCTCCTGGTAAGAGGACTGTCTGCTCCTTGAGGATATGTGAGCTCAGGGCCACCTGGAGGCTCGCGTGGTCCACCATGGGTCCACGGCTCCAAGGTTCCTCAGTAGCCGCGCTAACAAAGATCAACTGAAATGGAAGATACAGAAAATGGAGGTCGGGTCAGGGGGGGAATACTCACCTGATTTTTCAGTCCTTTCCCTTTACTGTGGTGGCCGGGAGAGTCCAGAATGCAAATCAGATAGTTTCAACCCCTCTCCCCAAACTCTCAGTGGCTCTCTGATGCCCTCAGCAAAAAATTCACACCCCAGCCTCAGTTTACCAGGCCCCTCATCCCCACCCTCCCTCAGCTCCCTCAGTTGGCCACGTCCTTACTTGTAACTCCTCCAGGGCTCTAGAACTGCCTGCTGGGACTTCCCTGGTGGTCCAGTGGTTGAAACTTCACCTTCCCAATGCAGGGGGTGCAGGTTCAATCCCTGACCAGGGAGTTAAGATCACACATGTCTCTGGGCCAAAAAACCAAAACATAAAACAGAAACAATATTGTAATAAATTCAATAAAGACTTTAAAAACTATTCATGTCAAAAAAAAGTCTTTAAAAAAAAAAACACATAACTACCTGTAGATAAAAAAACCACATAACTACCTGTAGACACTCCCTCCCACCTTGGACTTTTGTTTCTGCATTTGTTGGGTTCTCAGCCAGCTCTCATTTCTACAGCTTTGCGACCTGGCTAATTCCTACTTATTTTTCAAGTCTTAGCAGACTCCACAAATAAAGGCAACTTAATTGTCTGTCCCACCATCTAAGGACCCCTCTGGAACAGAGCATTTTTATGGAAAAAAAAAAGAAACAAAATATATAGTATCATCTTTTTCTTTCCTTTTCTTGCTGAAGTCTTTAGTTAGAGCCATCAGGTACTTCTTTACTCCTAATAGTGCCTCTGGCTCAAGCGCAGCTCTGGGGACAGTAGGGTCCTTTTCCTGTCCCCCTTTAACACTTGTGAATTATTCCTTCTAAAAACAGGCTTACATAGTGGTTGAGAACAGTCTGAAGTCAGACTTCCTGGGTTTAAATCATAGCTCTTCCACTTACTGATGTTCGCTGATCTTGAGCAAGGGAGTTGATTGGCTGATGACAGCCAATTGTTAAATTTTCAGGAACATCGCAAGCCTGTTGATATCATATTGGTAACTTGACATCAGCTTTGAAAGGAGTATTAACACCAGGAAAATTGACAGAATCTATAAATCCATACCTGCCCCCTTCCCTAACCTGCTTATTACTATTATTTTAATTTAATTAATTATTTTAATTGGAGGCTAATTACTTTATAATACTGTAGTGATTTTTGCCATACATTGACATGAATCAGCAACGGGTGGACATGTGTTTGTCATCCTGAACCCACTCCCACCTCCCTCCCCATCACATCCCTCTGGGTCATACCAGTGCACCAGCCCTGAGCACCCTGTCTCATGCATTGAACCTGGACTGGCGATCTGTTTCACATATGATAATATACATGTTTCAATGCTATTCTCTCAAATCATCCCACCCTCGCCTTCTTCCACAGAGTCCAAAAGACTGTTCTATACATCTGTGTCTCTTTTGCTGTCTCGCATACATAGTTATCATTACCATCTTTCTAAATTCCATATATATGCGTTAGTATACTGTATTGGTGTTTTTCTTTCTGGCTTACTTCACTCTGTATAGTAGGCTCCAGTTTTATCCACCTCATCAGAACTGATTCAAATGTATTCTTTTTAATGGCTGAGTAATATTCCATTGTGTATATGTACCACAGTTTTCTTGTCCATTCGTCTGCTGATGGACATCTAGGTTGTTTCCATGTCCTGGCTATTATAAACAGTGCTGTGATGAACATTGGGGTACATGTGTCTCTTTCAATTCTGGTTTCCTCGGTGTGTATGCCCAGCAGTGGGGTTGCTGGGTCATAAGGCAGTTCTATTTCCAGTTTTTTAAGGAGTCTCCACACTGTTCTCCATAGTGGCTGTACTAGTTTGCATTCCCACCAGCAGTGTAAGAGGGTTCCCTTTTCTCCACACCCTCTCCAGGATTTATTGCTTGTAGACTTTTGGATCGCAGCCATTCTGACCAGCGTGAGATGGTACCTCATTGTGGTTTTGATTTGCATTTCTCTGAGAATGAGTGATGTTGAGCATCTTTTCATGTGTTTGTTAGCCATCTGTAAGTCTTCTTTGGAGAAATGTCTGTTTAGTTCTTTGGCCCATTTTTTGATTGGGTTGTTTATTTTCCTGGTATTGAGCTGCAGCAGCTGCTTGTATATTTTTGAGGTTGATTCTTTGTCAGTTTGCTTATCACTATTTGCCAGCACACACCTGCTCAGTTTCCTTATCTGTAAACTAGGAGCAATAACAGTGAATATTGTCATGGAGAATTCTAGGAGAGTTAAATTAAACATGCTTACCTATACATGGCAAATACTCAACAATTGTGAGATGCTCTGGGTGTTTCTCCCATTTTACATGGTCCACTCCAGTACTCTTGCTTGGCAAATCCCATGGACAGAGGAGCCTGGTGGGCTGTAGTCCATGGAGTCGCTAGGAGTCGGACACGACTGAGCGACTTCACTTTCACTTTTCACTTTCATGCATTGGAGAAGGAAATGGCA